>NC_057795.1:640006781-640109791 GCF_018294505.1 Triticum aestivum
ACCACGTCCCTAAGCCTCCAACTAGAACTAGAAGGAGAAAAAACATATATCAAACTAGATGAGTTCATAACCATCTTATATTACTTCCCACCATACGATAGGATCCTAGTTTGGATTTCATTAGAAAGTTTACATAAAATTTGTTTTATTTGGTATGGGATTTCCATCATTTCGCTTAATCTTCAGTAAATGGTATGTTGGGCATATGGATAATGCAATATATATGTGTGTCCATTTATCTTATTATATTGTTTCTTGAAATATATGTATCTCTCCACTCAATAAAAAGTCCCATAGCATAGAAATAAAGGAAAAAAGACATTTAGTTCAATTTATTAGGCAATAAACATTTAAATTTCGGATCCTATAATATACAGAGTTACTCGTGGTTGACTGTTTGTCACACCAAAATTCACTTTATCATTTTATGCAGAGAGCCGAGAGGCGGTTCATGCGGCTACGCCGAGGGAATGTGTAGAGAAACAAGGGCTAGCACAAGAAGATATTCCGCCGGTGGTGTGCTATACACCGAGCAAGGATTTTAAAGGACAATGTGTGAGAGGTGTGAGCGAAAACAATTGCATAAATGTCTGCAAGGCCGAAGGATTCATGGGAGGCGAGTGTGTTGGCGTGTGTAAACGTTGCTATTGCACCAATCTTTGTTAGATAACGTTTCGACGCATACATGTTCCTAGGTACTCAACAGAAATAAAGCCCATGTGTGCATGTCTTGTATACTATATATTTCAATGAAGATGTTCGTTTTGTAAACCGCGCGAGCCCGTTTCCATTAGTTACTCAACAGAAATACACTAGTTCCTGCAAACAGGAAAAGAGAGATTCTGAGTTGGAAAATACAGTACTGTAGTAGGAAACTTGTTGTGAGTCACCATGTATTGAAACAATCTTTATGGGGCAAAATCTGAATAGCAAAAATTATAAGATCGCATATGGAGAGTTATAAGCAACATAACTGCTAAAGTGGCAACCCCCAAGTGACAGGGATGAAATAGCCTATTTAACAGCGGCTGTGGCCCACTCCTCTCCAGCGTAGCGAGACCCACTTGCTGGGCCCAGCGTCAGTGAAGGAGCTAGGAAGGTTCACTGGGTCTTGGCTGACCTGGCTTGAGCCCTTCTCTGTAGGTGTGGTGTCGCTAACATACTAGAAAGGCCTCTAGTTCGCGGACCCAGCCTTGCTCACGTATGCCAATGGATGGCCCCTCTGCATTAGTACGACACCTGTCGTGTTTCTAAGGCTGACAGTAGAATAGGAGTGGGTATGGAGAGGCAAGATCCTAGCTACGGAGTAGTTGTATACGCAAGGGAGTTACGAGTTCAGGCCCTTCTCGGAGGAAGTAACAGCCCTACGTCTCGCGGCCCGGAGGCGGTCGACTGGATTATATGCGTATGAGTTACAGTGGTGCGAACCCTTCTGCCTGTGGAGGGGGATGACTTATATAGAGTACGCCAGGACCCCAGCCAACCCACGTAGCGGAGGGTTCAATGTACATAAAGGCTTGGCGTTACTGGTAACACCTTACATAAAGTGCTATCATGGCTATAAAGACTACTTAATAACAAACCGTTTGGGTGCAGAGTGACTCTAGATCTCTGGTGGTCGAGTGAGTCTTCATGGCCGAGTGTCTTCGAGTCCGTCGAGTGGAATCCTTCCAGGTCGATTGAAAGGCGGTTTCATGTAGAGATGTTCTTGGGGAGGGTACCTTGGACAGGTCCATGACCCTACCCTAGATACATGGCTTCATCAACACCCACACCAAAATCACTCGCGTCTGTTTCCACAACGAACTGAACACTGAAATCCGGCAGCGTTAGTACTAGAGCACGGACTAGAGCCTGTTTCAATGTGTCAGAGGCCAGTTGTATATCTGATGTCCAAACAAAAGGAATATGCTTGCGCAGTAGGTGTGTCCGGGGCTGACTGACCACACCGTACTCGCGGATGAACTTGCCATAGTATCCTGACAAACCGAGGAAACCATGCAGTTCTTTAACATTGGATTGAACTAGCCAATTTTGCACATGAAAGATCTTCTGAGGATCCGTAGACACACCTTCAGCAGACACCACATATCCCAGATAGGTGACGGATCGTTGGGCACACGTGCATTTCGACCCCTTGACTTTCCACTGGTGCTCTGATAGTAACTGAAGAGCCTGTCGCAAGTGTTGAATATGCTCGTCATAAGTTTTATTGAACGCCAATATGTTGTTGAATAAAACCACAGCGCAGTGTCGAAGTACAGGGGACAAACCTGTGTTCATGACTGACTGAAAAGTGGCAGGACCTCCCATGAGACCAAAGGCCATCACTGAAACTCGACATGCCCGTTGTGAGTATGGAATGTAGTCCTAAATTCCTCACCAGGGGCCAACTGAATCTGGTGGTAGCTGGCGTGAAGGTCAAGTTTGGTAAATCAAGACGCGCCTGCCAGTTCATCCAAGAGTTCATCGACAACAGGCAACGGGTATTTTCTCTTGAGCATCAAAAGATTCAGGTGACGATAATCCACACATAGGTGCCATGAGCCGTCTTTCTTCCTAACCGTAATGATTGCCAATGCAAATAGACTAGTGTTGGGTTTCATAACACCAGATTGCAACATTTCTGTAATTTGTTTCTCAATATCAGTCTTCAGTTCAGGAGAATAATGGTAGGGCCTTATATTGACAGGTTGCACGCTTGCTATCAAAGGAATCTTGTGATCACAAGCTCTATGAGGTGGAAGCTGGGTAGGAGTATTAAAGACTATAGAATCGATCCAGTAACACTTTAATTTCATTAGGGACTTCCGTGGCAGGTTGGCCTTGAACTAATTGTAATTCAACCATAGTGTGATCAAATTCAGTCGGAAGATGGCCATGCAGAACAATCCATTGCCCCGAATAATCGAAAACAAACAATTTTTGGTCCCAGTTAAGTGCATAGGACCTCGAGCTGCGAGTCAATCCATACCTATAATTCCATCCAAGATTTGGAAGGGCAAGATTTTGAAGTCAGACTGGAAAGTGTGCCCATCAGCTGACCAAGAACAATTAGGCACCATATGAGTACAGTTCAGATGCCCCACCAGCTATACGAACTCGTTGTGTCCCAAGCTAACAATGTGCGTCTAGGTATCTTTGATGCAACCTTATCACTGAGAAAAGAATGGGAACTTCTGGAGTCCAAGAGGAAAACGAGCCACTGCCCCTGTAACTGACAGGTCAATCTGATAGCACTTGGTTCAGATGTATCAATCTGTCATTCTATAGATAAGACCATCAAATCATCGTCACTGTCCTCTGAATCAGGGGACACAATATCACAAAATTTAAGCATCTCTTGCACCACATGCAATTGGACTATGGTGTTGTACTTGTGGTCACGGTCCCAGCGCTCACCACATACATAATAGATAGAAGCATAACCTTTAGCTTGGTGATATGCTTTCAGGGTGGCCAATATATCTTCAGACTGAGGCGGCTTTGAGGCCACTTCACGGGCTTCAACAGAGGATTTAGTTTTGTACTGAGGGCTCAATCCAGAAGAAATCAGGCACCGTGTAAGACAAGTATTTTGGGAAACTGCTCGACACCCTAAACGGGGTGTGGCTATCTCATTATATAGAGGTACCAAGAGGTACAATACAATGTTACAGTATTTATACAGAGGCTATGTATATATACAGTCTAACACCCTCCCTCAATCTTAACTATAGCCTGAAGTACAAAGCAAGTTAAGATTGCGCCTACAGCCTACAAACTGTGGTTGTGGAAGAGGCTTTGTGAAGATGTCAGCAAGTTGATCCTTTGACGAGATGAAATTGATACAAAGTAGCTTATGTGCAACATGTTCCCGAACAAAATGGTAGTCAACCTTAATCTGCTTCGTCCGAGCGTGAAACACCGGATTAGATGAAAGATATGTAGCACCAATGTTATCACACCACAGAACCGGAGGACGAGCTGAAGAGGCTCTCAACTCTCTCAACAGAGACTGGACCCATATGATCTCAGCAGTCGCATCAGCAGCTGCTTTGTACTCAGCTTCAGTACTACTGCAAGACACCGTGGCCTGCTTATGAGCATTCCAGGCGATCAAGTTAGAACCCAGAAATACCGCATATCCCCTCGTGGATCGCCTGTCATTAGGACTACCAGCCCAATCTGCATCTGAAAAAGCTGAGAGCTCACACGACGGCGCAGGCTGAAGAAGCAAACCATATGAGGCAGTAAGGCATATGTAACGCAAAATACGCTTCACAGCTGACCAATGAGATGTCCTGGGTGCATGAAGAAACTGACACACGCGGTTGACTGCATAGGAGATATTAGGCATGGTAATAGTAAGGTATTGCAGACCACCAACGAGACTGCGATACTTAGTAGCATCCTCAGGTGAGAGAGAATCTCCATCAAGGGCAGACAATCAATCAGTAGCAGACATCGGAGTTATAGTATGTTTGCACTTTAGCATACTAGCACGACGCAACAAGTCCAAGGAGTACTTCTTCTGTGTAAGAATCAAACCAGCAGAAGAACGTGAAACCTCCAGACCAAGGAAAAAATGCAAAGCACCTAAATCCTTGACAGCAAAGTCACCACTGAGTGCAACCACAAGACGATCAGCAGCAGCATGGGATGAACTGATGAGAATGATATCGTCAACATAAACCAGGAGATACATCATAACCTTAGGACGCTGAAGAAGAATCAGTGATGTGTCTGCAGTGGAGGGAGTAAACCCAAGTGCCCGAAGAACTGAGCCAAGGCGGGCATGCCATGCACGAGGAGCCTGTTTCAGTCCATATAGTGCCTTAGTCAGACGATAGAGATGACGAGGACGTGCGGGATCAACAAATCCAGGTGGCTGACGCATATAAACCTCCTCCTCCAGAATTCCATGGAGGAAAGCGTTCTACACATCAAGCTGACAAAGAGACCATCCACGAGTAACAGCAAGGGACAATAGCAAGCGAGTAGGATTGATGACTAGACTGAACGTGTCTTCATAATCAAGACCATACCTCTGTTTGAAGCCCTTGGCAACGAGCCGTGCCTTGTAGCGTTCTATGGAACCATCAGCATGTCTCTTGACTTTAAAACCCCACTTGGAATCAATGACATTGACACCAGATACTGGAGGAACAAGCTTCCAAGTGTCATTTTTCTGGAGAGCTTGAAACTCCTGTTCCATAGCAGCACGCCAGTGAGGAATACTCAGTGCAGCCTGAAAGTGATGAGGCTCTGCAGTGGGATCAGCAGCAGTATGAGCCATGCACACGGCGAGCCATGCCACAGTCCCGTCCTTGCGTTCCTTCGGACGAAAAATGTCAGATTGACTCCGTGTATGAGGACGAAGAGGGACCACAGGCTGTGCCAGCAATACCGATGTGACAGATGACGGAGACGAAGCTGCAGCATCGGAGGAGCTCGCAATAGAGCTCCCTGGTGACGACGAGCCAGGCGAGGCCAGCCCACTGGAGGCGGGGCTGACCGGATCCAGCTCTGGGCCGGTCAAAGCAACAGCCGGCCCAGGCGAAGATGCCACCAGGTCGGGCGAGGCCGGCAGCAGACCGAGCGAGACCCCCCGTGGGTCAGGCGAGGTGCCAGCCAATGAGCTAGGTGAGGCCAGCGGCAGGCCAGGCGAGGCCACTCGTGGGCCAGGTGAGACCGGCGCCCGCACGGCAGCCTCCACCGGCGGTGTAGGGGCGGTTACGCGGGTCGTACCCGACATGCATGGCGCATGCACATCCCGATCATGGGCCGCCGCGTCTGTTTCCTGTTCATCAAGAAGCTCAAGGCAAGCGCCACGTCCAATACATGCACCGTGATGAGGCAACAACGCAGGGGCATATGCAACATCCACAAATTGATCAGGCAAAGGTATGGACATGTGCACCGGTTGTGAGGGAGTGGTAGATTTTGTCGGAAGTGCATGAAAAGGAAACACGTTTTCATCAAACACAACGTCACGAGAGATGTAAACGCGATTGTTAGGAACATGAAGGCATGTGTACCCTTTGTGAAGGGAACTATACCCCAAGAAGACGCACTTCTTAGACCAAAACTCTAGCTTACGCTTGTTATATGCACTACAGGAATCGGCTACTTTGCCGTCTGCCACGGCGGATGGCAAAGGTCTTTGCCGTCCGC
Organism: Triticum aestivum; assembly: GCF_018294505.1. Taxonomy (NCBI): domain Eukaryota; kingdom Viridiplantae; phylum Streptophyta; class Magnoliopsida; order Poales; family Poaceae; genus Triticum; species Triticum aestivum. Next base: position 640,012,938 of record NC_057795.1, read on the forward strand.
CGTGGACGACAAACATGGATGGCAAAGTAAGATCTGGAAAACAGCTACTTTGCCATCTTCTTTAGGCGGCTGACGACAAAGGGTCCTTTGCCATCAGCAACAGACGGCAAAGAAAGCAGACGGCAAAAAATTATCTGTTAGTCCATTAGGTGGCTAACGGCATCCCTTTGCCGTCCGCCGTATGATATCAGCTAGACGTCACCACTTTTTGTCGTCTGCCACTGTTGGCAAACTGGCCAAATGGGTCAGCTCCCAGGAAGCACAGTTGGATGCCACGTGTCATGTTTGCCGTCCGCGGCGGACGGCAAAGAGGTCGTTGCCGTCGGTGGCAGACGGTAAAGAGCCTGTATATTGGCTCTTTTTTTGTTTTTTCTGAATCCAACAATTTTCACATCAAATATATATGACATATATAGATATATTTCACAGGGCTATTTAACAGCAAACATATCACATATATATCCAGCACATAATTAAGACTCATCCATTCATACATAAGCAAGTTCCATCCATACACAGTGTTCCATCCATATACATATTACAATGCAAAGTTTGATCAAGATAGCAAGTTCCATCATAGCAAGCTAGATACAATGCAAAGTTTCATCAAAGAAAAAACAAGAACTCCATCATAGCAAGCTAGCTTTCATGAAGTGAATGAAATCTGCAAAATGGCAAATAAGAAAGTTATAAATAGGTGACTAGAAGAAGAAGACTAGAACAAGAAGTATATGTCATTTATGAGCTAACTTAGGTGAAATGGATCATATATGAGCTAACTAAGTTGAAATGGGTCGTTTATGAGCTAACTAAGGTGAAATGGATCATCTATGAGCTAACTAAGTTCAAATGGGTCGTTTATGAGCTAACTAAGGTGAAATGGATTGTTTTTTAGCTAACTAAGTTGAAAGGGGTCGTCTATGAGCTAACTAAGGTGAAATGGATCATCTATGAGCTAACTTAGTTCAAATGGGTCATTTATGAGCGAACTAAGGTGAAATGGGTCTTTTTGAGCTAACTAAGTTGAAATGGATCGTTTTTGAGCTAACTTAGGTGAAATGGATCATGTATGAGCTAACTTAGTTGAAATGGGTCGTTTATGAGCTAAGTAAGGTGAAATGGATCGTTTTTAGCTAACTAAGGTGAAATGGATCGTTTTAGACCTAACTAAGGTGAAATGGATCATTTAAGAGCTAATTTAGGTGAAATGGATCGTTTATGAGCTAATCTAGGTAAAATGGGTCATTTTGGAGCTAACCTAGGTAAGATGGGTCATTTTGGAGCTAACCTAGGTGAAATGGATCGTTAATGAGCTAATCTAGGTAAAATTGGTCATTTTAGAGCCAACTTGGGTAAAATGCATCATTTTAGAGCTAACCTAGGTAAGATGGATGGTTTTGGAGGTTAGTAAGCTTATTAAGTCATTTTGGAGGAAAAGAAGCTAACTCTAAGTCATTATGGTAAGCATATTGGAGGAAATAAAGCTAAGTCTAGGTCTTTATGCATTTGTTAAGAAAAACACTAGAGACACTTACCGTGATCATGGAGGTGTTGTAGCGGGGTGGCTCGTGCCGGTAGCTAGAGAAGGATCGTGCGATGCTTGTCTTGAGTTACGCTGCACCAAAGATCATTTCCAATGTCTCGTTAGCATGATGACACTCAAATGTTAAGACTAGCAAGTAATGTCCATTCAAATTAAACTCACCGTGGTCCCAGGAGCAATCACTGGCATCGGCGGAGTGGTCTGGCTGAACTTCTCACACACAGACTGCACATTTGGTTTTGACGACTCAATCATACTAGTTAGTAATGAGACAAACACTACATGAATGTTTTGGATAATGTGTAGAAAAAACTTACCACAAGGAGCTCGTACATGGCCCTTGCCTGCATGTCATTCCGTGCCCTCTCCTCCTCCAACATCTTTGTCGTCCTCTCCTCCAACTCCCGCTGCCTCTCCACCGCCTCCGCCAGAAGTTTCTCCGTTCTATCTCTCTCACTTTGTATAGCAGCCTGCAACACCACTCCTCGTTACCATTTGTAATCATTTATGGAAGCGCACCCAATGTAATGGAGAAAGATAGCTGAGTACGTATAACTAACCTTGAAGGTGAGTTGGACTGGCCGTTCACGAGGCCTTATCTCAGGAGCGGAGCTCGACTGGCGCGCCTTGATCTCTGGGAGAGTGCTAGGACAACGGATAAGTCCATCTCCCATGGCTATGGAGCCATGGGACCTCCCGCCACCAGATATCATCAGCAGCTCAGTATCAATGGGACCTTGGCTCGGATTAAAGTCCTCCCCTTTCCTCGCCTTCCCCTCATCTCTATATTTCACGAGCTTGTCGTGGGAGGAGATGTTGGTGAAGTTTTTTGGATCATCGAGGTCAGATGCAGAGAATGCCTTGACTTTCTTGTAAGAGCCAGTTTGGGCCATGGCGTACAGGTCGTACACCTCTAGCACCTTGTCCGCCTTATTGTAGCGTGTCTGAAAGAGAGAAACAAAGTAAATTAGTAATTAAAGGGCTGAAAGCTAGCATGATGATGAATTGCATGAATCATGAAGCAAACCACATACCCAGTTCCGCCCGTACTGATATAAGTTGGAGCTGCCTTGATGGTGTGGCACACCTTCCATTTGGGCACGTTTGTCCTTGGCCTCGTTGTGGAGGGCTCGCCATTCTTTTGAGCACCACTCATTGACCAACACCTCCCAACAATCCATCCGATCCGCACACCATCTCGGAGGGGCCTAAGTTAGGAAATAGAAACTTGAGCGCTACGGCTATGAACTACTAAATGAAGGAAATAAAGTACAGGGCCTTAAGAATTACCTTCATGTACTCATCCTTACTCAAGAACTTCTCGCGGCACGCCGGCTTGGTCTTCTTGATACCACGGGCGGCATAGTAGTCTCGAACGGCCTGCACCCGAGCCTCGTGCCGTAAGTTCTGTAGTAGGCGCTTGCAGACATTATCGATAACATTTGCCGCCTCCTCCTCATATCCCTCCTCACACCTGTAGATTGTCTGCAATCAAATGAGACAATATTGATTAGTACAATTAATAACTAGCTAGTTGAATATTTTTAATTGTGTAAAGGAGAAATTACCCAAAACTTTCTAATCACCATGTCTGCCCTCGTCTTGCACAAGACACCGTCGATAATCTCACCCGGCGGGGCCGAGGCAGCCAAGTAGTGCTCCCAACTCAATCCAAGCTCTGGAAGCCGACCCTCACCAGGCAACGTAAAAAACCCCGAGAAGTTTTGCCGACAAAGAACTCCAAGGACGGAGTTGGGCCGGCGGACACTATGATGGTGGTCCCAACCCCTGCAGCATGACAAGGCCAATGCATTAGATACTTGAAGAAATGTGAATGCAGAAGGGTACAAAAGATTAAATGCACTTACCTCTCCCCATCAGGGAAAATCAACCACCTCTGCTCGTGGGTCGCCGGCACGTCCGGGAGCCGTGTAGCACCACGCTGGTAGACGATGCCCCCTTCCTCGTCAATATCAGTCGGCTCCCCGCCATCATCAGCATGGCCACTCGGCCCCTCACGCTGATCCGGCCAGGTATCCCATCCAGACGTGTGTTCCTCCGGGGTCTCGTGGGCCGAACTCTTGTGGCCCGAAGGCCCATGGACCGGAGGCTCGTGGACCGGAGTCCGTGTAGCCTCCTCCTCGGACGAGTCCACCCTAGCAGTCACGTGCTCGGGTGAAACAGCTGGGGGTGGCGGCGAGGAAGGCGCCCTCGCAGTCACCCTACCTCCTCTCCCGCGACCACGTGCTCCAGCTCCTCTCTGCTTCTTCTTACCTCGTCCCCTGCTCAGCACCGCGGTCGACGAAGAAGGGCCCGGCGGTGTCGCCATACTGTCCAGCAACGCTCGGTGGAGAGGTGCATGTGGAATGGAAGACCTCGTCGCACGCGCCGATGAAGAAGGGTCCTCGGAGCGCTCCCGACCAACGCCCACCATCTTTCAACACCTGCCATGACAAAGAGTAAACGAAATTAGTACAACGACAAATAAATACGGACATGAATAATAATATGTATATCACTTAAGTGTATCATCATCAAGTACAACATAAAAAAATTGAATACCTGACACTACGTATAAATGCATAATCATCATCATCAAGTACAATAATAATCTTGATCAGTATCATCAATAAATGCATAATCATCATCAGCACTATAATCAATGACGGGCTCACGGGGTCAGGGGGTCGGGGTGTCGGGGTGTGGTGTCGGGGTCGGGGTGTCGGGGTGTCGTGTCGGGGTCAGGGTGTCGTGTCGGGGTCGGGGTGTGGTGTCGGGGTGTCTGGGTCAGGGTGTCGGGGTGTTTTTTTCTACTTCTTTTACTTCTTTTCTTTTCTTCTTTTCTTCTTCTTCTACTTCTTCTACTTATTTTCTTCTTCTTCTTCTTTCATCTTTTTTCTACTTCTTTTACTTCTTTTGTTTTCTTCTTTTCTTCTTCTTCTACTTCTTCTACTTCTTTTCTTCTTCTTCTTTTTTCATCTTTTTTCTACTTCTTTTCTTTTCTTCTTTCTTCTTCTTCTACTTCTTTCTTCTTCTTCTTTTTCATCTTTTCTACTTCTTTACTTCTTTTCTTTTCTTCTTTTCTTCTTCTTCTACTTCTTCTACTTCTTTTCTTCTTCTTCTTCTTTCATCTTTTTTCTACTTCTTTTACTTCTTTTCTTTTCTTCTTTTCTTCTTCTTCTACTTCTTCTACTTCTTTTCTTCTTCTTCTTTTTTCATCGTTTTTCTACTTCTTTTACTTCTTTTCTTCTTCTACTACTACTTCTTCTTCTTCTTTCTTCTTCTTCTTTTTTCATCTTTTTTCTACTTCTTATACTTCTTTTCTTTTCTTCTTCTTCTACTTCTTTTCTTCCTCTTCTTCTTTTCTTCTACATATTCTTTTTTCTTCTACTTCTTTTCTTCTTTTCTTCTTCTTCTTTTTTCATCTTTTTTCATCTAAAACCCATGCACTAAATCTAACACTAACACATATGTAGCACTAAATCTATCACTAACACTAACATATATCTAGCACTAAATCTAACACTAACACTAACACATATCTAGCACTAAATCTAACACCAACAATTAAACAGAAAAAAAATAGAAAAAACAGAAAAAAGGAATACTCACCGAAGCCGGGGGCGATGCTGGCGCCGGGGTGGTGGGCGGGTGGGGGCGGCGGGGCTTCGGGGCAGTGGGACGGTCGGGCGGGTGGGGGAGGGGGCGGTGGGATGGTGGGGCGTTAGTGTGTGGGGAGGGGGCGGTGGCGGGGGCGGCGCCGGGCGGCGGGGCAGGGGCGGTGGCGGGTGTGGCGCCGGCGGCGGGGGCGGGGGCGATGGCGGGGGCGGCGCCGAGGCGGCGGGATGGTAGGGCGTCGACGGGTGGGGGAGGGGGCAGTGGCGGGGGCGGCGCCGGGCGGCGAGGGCGGGGGCGGGGGTGGGGGCGGCGCCGGGCGGTGAGGGCGGGGGCGGGGGTGGGGGCGGCGCAGGGCGGCGGGGGCGGGGGTGGTGGCGGGAGCGGCGTCGGGCGGCGGGTGCGGCGCGGTGGGTGGGCGTCGGGGAGGAGAGAGGGAGAAATAAAGAGAGTAACGGGCATGGGGGGGCTCGGCCGTTAGTTAGGTTAGCCTTTGCCGTCCGCGGCGTCTTTGCCATCCGCTTTTGGTTTATCTTTGCCGTCTGCTGCGGACGGCAAAGAGGGGGGATGTTAAGTTTTTCGGTTAGCGGGTGCCACCTCCCTCTTTGCCGTCAGCCAGCGAATGGCAAAGATTCTTTGCCGTCAGCCAGCGGATGGCAAAGAAATGGCGGATAGCAAAGACCTTCTTTGTCGTTAGCCGTTTCTTTGTCGTCCGCTTTTCGGTAGCTGATGGCAAAGAGCTTCTTTGCCGTCCGCTAGCGGACCGCAAAGATCTGGTAGATGGCAAAGTAGCTGATTCCAGTAATGATGGACGAAGGTGAGGCCAACACGCACACCCAAACATTTTGAAAAAAGTGTAGTATGAAATCTCTTTGAGCAAGAGTTCAAGCGGGGTTTGCATTTTCAGGAGTCGTGAGGGAAGCCTATTTATGAGAAAACAGGCTGTGGAGAAAGCATCACTCCAAAACCGAAATGGAACGGATGCATGAGCTAGCAAGGTTAGGCCAGTTTCAACAAGATGACGATGCTTACGTTCGGCAGTTTCATTCTGCTGATGTGTATGAGGACAAGACACGCGATGCGAAATCCCAAGTTTGTTAAAAAAGGAGTTGAGGTTGTGTTATTCACCCCCCCCCCCCAGTCAGATTGAACATGGGTGATTTTCTGCTTAGGGAGACGCTCAACGTGTGCTTGAAACTGGATAAAAACATCGAACACATCAGACTTGCGCTTAATAAGATACAACCAAGTAAACCGACTATAAGCATCAATAAAACTGACATAATAATTGTGGCCACTAACAGAAGTCTGGGCATGACCCCATACATCAGAAAACACAAGCTCAAGAGGATGTTTCACAACACGACTAGACTCTGAAAACGGAAGTTGGTGACTCTTGCCCTGCTGACAGGCATCACAAATGGTTTTAGCAGATTTATTGGACACAACCGGTAGTTCATGACGATGCAACACATAACGAACTATAGGATCCGCAGGGTGACAAAGGCGCGCATGCCAGTGCGTAGGCGACACACGAACACCACTAAATGCCTGCGGAGAAAACTGCATGGGAGATGTGCGCGGTGCAACAAGTGCATACAGGCCATGGCGAAGACGACCGCTAAGCAAAACGACCCTCATGTCCCGATCCTTGATAAAGAAACGAAAAGGATGAAACTCAGCAAGGACATTATTATCACGAGTAAGTTGAGGAATGGACAACAAACTACGTGTAGCAGAGGGTACTCGAAGCACATTGGGAAGATGCAATTTACGAAAATTGTGTGTGAGAAGAGAAGCCTGACCAACATGGGAGATGCACATACCTTCTCCACTGACGGTGTGGACCTGATCATGACCACGATATGGTTCCTGAGTAGACAGCTTGCCCATCTCGCCGGTGAGGTGGTTGGTAGCTCAGGTGTCCATATACCACGTGGGATCAATGGAATAGGACGAAGTGCGACCGTGCTCATGACCCGTTACCGCAGCTGCGGCCTGCTTATAATTCCCTTTGCCATTGTTGCCCAGGCCCAGAAAGTCTTGCTTGTATCGACGATGACAGCGGGAAGCTATGTGGCGCTCAATGCCACATAGCTGACAGGCCTGCTGAGCGCCACAGCAGGGACAACAAGCCACCGTCCGGTTACCACGGGTGATGGTCGGAGCGTTGCCCCGCGAGGCCTGCTGTGATGAGGGCGCCATTTTGCCACCGGATGACGACGACTTCGGAGGTTTACTGCGAGTCGCGGCGTTGGCAGAGACGAAGCTGGGGGAGACACGACGCGCCTTGATGCGCTGCTCACGTCCAAGGAGTCGTGCATAAAGCTCACGAGATGGAAGTGGATCATCACGACCATGAACGTTCTCAATGAGATTGTCATAATCATCATCGAGCCCGTTAAGCACGTGGGTAGTGAACTCCTCATCCTGCAGTGGTTGGCCAACGGAGGCCAGCGTGTCGGAGAGACTGGTCATCTTGTTGAAGTAGTCGATGATGCTGAGGTCACCAAGCTTGGTCTCACCCAGCTCAGTGCGTATGAAATGAGCATGCGCCTGAGACTGAGAGGCAAAGCTCGTGTGAAGGGTCGCCCACGCCTCCCTGGACGTAGCGGCAAAGATGACCAGCGACGAGACGCTCGGAGTGAGCGAAGACTGGATGGCGGAGAGGATGGTCTGATCCTGGGCCACCCAAGTGTGATACGCCGGGTGATGAGGGGGCGGGCACGGGATGGACCCGTCAACATAGCCCTCCAAGTAGCGGCTCCGCAGAAGAGGCAACACCTGAGCGCGCCAGGACAAGTAATTATCCGGCGCAAGCTTCACCGGCAGCAGATGCGAAAAATAGAACGGCGATGGCACGGCGGCCTGATCAGCAGGAGCATATGTCAGTGGTGCATAAGGGCCCATCGACGGAGCCATCTCGGCATGAGCAGCAGGCACCGAGTATGGTGCGTAGAACCCAGGAGGGCCAGCGGTGAGGGCGCCGTAGTTCGGCGCTGCATGCGCCCCATAGGGCGAGACGGCCGCAGCCCCGTGAGGCTGCTGCTGTGGAGCTGCCGCGACCCCGTAGGGCGACTGCAGCGAGGCGGTCGCGCCCCCTGTGTAGGGCTGACGCGACGAAGAGGCCGCACCCCCATACGGCGCTGGGTAGTGCGCGTAGGATTGCGGCGACGGCAGGGAGTAGGCCGGCTGCGATGGTGGCGGCCCGTACGGGTGTCGCGGCGGCGGGGCACCAGGTGCCCCCCGAGAAGGTGCCGTACGGGTTAGGGCCGTAGGGCGGCGGCACGGCGACACCGTAGGGCATCGACGAGATGGCGCCGGATGGTGGTGGTGCAGCGGCGCCATAGGGCGGCGGCTCGGTGATCTCAGCCGCAGTCGAGGCAGGGTCAGCCGGGGAGGCGCCGTACGGGTTGGATCCGATCGGAGACCCGGGTGGCGGCGGGGCCCCATAGGCCGCCGCTAGAGGCCGAGAGGCGAGGAACGGTGACGTTGGGGCGAGAACCGGCGCGACGGCAGCGGCGGCGGCGACGGAGGTCGGCGCGACGGCGGCCGCGGCAGGAGCAGCGGAAGATATCGTAACCTAAACTGATACCATGTAAGACAAGTATTTTGGGAAACTGCTCGACGCCCTAAACAGGGTGTGGCTATCTCATTATATAGAGGTACCAAGAGGTACAATACAATGTCACCATCAAAATGAGGAAAATCAAAGGACGGTGTCTAGACATGGTGATACTGAGGGTACGACACACGATGCTCCTGATTGATTAGACTAGCGAATGAAAAGGATGCACTCGAATCATGGATACCCCATGTCGATGGCGGAACATAGGGTAGAGATGCCCCAGATCCCAACCCCCCATGTAGGCGTTGGATCCGGCAACGACGTCACTTATGTGTCTTTTTTTCTTGAAGGCGTCGCTTTTGAAGAACCTTCTTCGTAGCCCTTGTATTCTCATGAGATAGTTGATGCCGATGGTTATTGTTGTATATTGTCTATCGCTGTTTGAACTGCTTCATGATTTTTTTTCTCTTTACTTATGCATAGTGTCGGTCTTGTATGACTTAGTTCTTTGCCGGCGTGATCCTATGGGGTGTGTGTGTGTGTGCTGTGTGCATCCTGTTTATGCAGAGGCCGGGTGTGTCTCATTGTAATTGTATTCCTCGATGCTATATTATGGATCAATAAAAATACACTTTATCTAAAAAGATACGGAGTGCTTATCCGCTGGTTGCCAATCATATTTATATGGATTTCATGAAACCAATTTTTCCTCTCCCGCTGCAATGTTCCCAGGTAGCTACTATAAATTCCATGACTCCTAAAATTTGATGCTTTGATAAAGCTTGTAGGAGCAGGTCAATATTGGAGAGAGAGAGAGAGAAGACAACGCAACAGAAGAGAGAGAAGAGAGAGAGGGGGCAAGTTTACCATGGCTCAGTCAAAAACTATACATACTTTGCAAAGATAAGCAGAGTTGCACGCTTACATGTTTGAAATTCAAAGCGTGTGTGGCGGGCGTGGAGGGGAATTGTGAGTTTAATGTGCCATTAAGAGAGGTGGCGAGCTTTGATTCGGGAGGTGGAATATTGGCTAGAAGAAGAAAAGTTATTTAATGATAAAAATGTAGAAATGCCGCATGATGTGCACAAGGATTCTAAAGCTATGTTAGAATTTTTTTCATTTTATTTTTTTGCGTGAGCTATATATGTTAGTACACGGTTGATCATCTCCTGCTTCGCTGTGTCTTTGCAAGACAAATCTGGCATGATTGTTTTGCTAAGGCTGGAGTTGAGCTTCTGTTGCTGATGTCCACTGAGGACTCGCTGCAGAAATGGTGGATGAATGTTCGCAAACGGACCCCAAAGGCGAGAAGGAAGAGTTTCGTCTCCTTTGTGATACTTATACATGCTGGCAGCTATGGAAGTTTCGTATCAGCTTTGTTTTGGGGGGCCTAGATCCTCTCTGGACACGGTGCAAAGATTTACCTCTCAGATTTTCGTGGAGCTGCGTATGTGGATGAGGGCCAATGGCCATGGAGTGAGTGTATTCTGTGAGTAGTCATGCCAGGGTTTAGGAGTGGCAAGTCCGGAGTCTGGCAGTGGATGGTGGAGTAATGCTACACGTACAAACGAGTTATAAGGTTTTACAAAGAAAGTTAATTTGATTGGTCAATAAATGAGGAGGCGGCCCACCCCCCCTAAAAATCAGGGGGAGCAAGTTTGTGATTGATTAGTAGATGAAAAAAATCCTAGTCAGCGTGTAATTGCGTGTAACTCTTTGTATGTTTAGCATTATTGGTGGATGGTGTTGCCAGTTGCCTCGTGTTTTCATGTAACTCTCTTGTACATTGTTTTCTACCTTCTATAAAGCTAAGGTACGTGATTGTTTACATATTCTTGAAAAAACACACGGTGAATTCCCTGGTATTAAGAAAACGGAAAGCATGATGAAGATCCGTAGTTTTGTCCGTTGCACTTGGGATTAGCAAAACCGCATGGTTCACACTCCCAATTAACTAAGAAAAAGCACGATGGAGATCGGCAGTGTTGTCTGTTGTACTTGGCTTAGCAAAATCGCGTGGTTCATGCTCCCAATACAATATCAGCCACTTGGCCAGCAGATTAAATTAATTAATAAACATGCTGAAAACAAAATCCATTAGTCGTCCGGCTAAATTATATGGGGCCCATGGTTGTCCGGCATCATATGAATGATCTTTCTTTTTCTTTTCACCGTGTATAATTAATAAGCAGGTGGCGTGCCCCACGTGTTCTCTTAAAAGAATGATGGACATGCTTGGCAGAGGATACATGCATGGTGAAAGACGATCTAAGCCATGGAATAGTTGTAGACGTACCTCGAGCGAATATACCTGGCTTTCCCATGTAAATATCTCACGCGTGTATCTATAAATGCAGTCACTCGGCGTCCCCCTTCTTCAATCCATTGCCATTCGTATCTCGTGTGAGCAGCTATGGAGTTCATTCACAAGGGTGGGGTTTGGTGGTTCCTCCTGCTCGCAATGGTGTTGCTGGCTCCGGCGACGGTAGGCGCCGAGCAGGAGGATGGGGCCAAAACCATCGCCACCCTGCAGGTAGAGGAGGAGGTGGGCTCGCATGCCCATGACCATGGCAACGACGATTGTGACGACAAGTGCGCCTATTACCAAGATCTGGCCAGGAGACAGTTCTGTGTGGACCAGTGCCACAGCCAGCAGCATCACCATCCTAGCAGAGAAGACTGCGAGTTGAAGTGCCAACACTGGCAAGACCCAACAAGAAAGGAACAATGCGTGCAGCAGTGCATGAGCTTTGGCCTCAACCTCCATGTGGGTGGCAGCAGCAGCGTGGACGAGCACCTCCGCGGCTGGGAAGCGGTGGCCGGAGCCATCATCGAGGAGGTGGTGTGACGTCGACGGTGTGGCATCTGTAATACTGTACTCCATAACTATTAAGAGTGTATATGTAAGTTATAGTGCGTACGTGTCACCGGCGAGTAGTAGCTCTATACGGAGACCTACCTCGACCGACTATGGCTCGTGCGTACGTACACGCCCGCGTATACGTCTAGCTAGCTGTAGCTACGACGACAAAGGCGTGAGAATAAAAGGCCAATAGCGCGCGGTAGCTGCATGTTTGGCGATGCCTCTCCTAGAAGAGAGCTGCATGTGTATGTGTATCTATACTTTTTTTGGTCTATATGTCAGTGTATGTGGTCCGTGCATTTGTTCCATCCCTATGTATCTTTCGGTTACACTGCTTTGTCCAAACAATTACTTTCTCTGTTCACTTTTATAAGTAATTTTAGACAACTAAAAATGGGTTACCTTGCATCTTGTCTGAAATGTTTTTAAGGTCTTATAAAAATGAACAAAGTAGTACTATTGGTTCGCTTTAGGGCGAACTGAAGCCTTTGTGGTTTACAAGGTTCAATGATCGCAACAAGGTCGAAGGTTCAACACACTCTCTGGCGATATGCACGCACAATACAAACCCAGTAAGGGTTAAGGCTCAACAGCCAACATACACGATACAAACCCCATGGGGTTCATGACTCACAAGCCGAAACGCACACACACAACCACCACGGTGAAGATGAAGAGGGACATCAGGCTCCATCACTCCGACTCCCTTCCATGAGTGTCGAAGCATGAAGGCGAAGCTGTCGAATGAAGGGATCAATGAGTTTGTTTTTGAAGCTAGGGAATATGTATATACTCTCTCTGTTTCTAAATATAAGACCTTTTAGAAATTCCAGTATGAACTACATATGAATGTATATACATACTTTATAGTATAGATTCACTCATTTTGCTTCGTGTGGAGTCTATAGTGGAATCTCTAATTAAAAGGTCTTATGTTTAGGAAGGAAGAGAGTAGTTAGTACCATTCTTACCGCCACAGTGGTCGTGGTCGTCGATGTAGCAGTAGGTGTCGAGGTTTTCACAACGCCACTGCTCTCCTTCTGCGTCTCCACCAAGTTTAGAGGTTCTGTGGCGGCGACGGACCCGTCACCGGCCTTGGTGACCTTCAAGTCCGCCCGCTTTCACATCAGCCACGATGGCCAACCTCGGCCCAGGCTTTGACTTCTTCAGCTGCGTAATGGCGGATACCTCGCTCACACTAGTAAACACCTGATGGCCACCATTGACCATGCCCTACCCACCGGCATGCTCACCATCGCTTTCCCGTCTAGCACGTGCTTGCCGGCTGACTCTCTGACGACCCGCTACACAACTACTCTGCACTGAGCCGTCCACCGTTGCCGTGCCACCTCCATGTGGCTCGACCGCTCGATTTTGACCCTGCCCTTGGAGTGTATCTGATTGGCCGCCCACCGACGCTTCAGTGGGAGAAGGTCCATGATGGAGGGTGGAGATGGTGGCATAAGGGGAATAGGGAAGGGCCAACGATACCCGATGCAGTGCTGGTGGTGGCATGGGTGATAAGGAGGGGACTCATACGGGGCAGCGGCATGGGGATGGCAGATTGGATGGTGTCGATTGGAGAGAGGCTGCTTGGGAATCAAGGGTTTCCTTCGTTTCCATCGTTGACATTCTTGCATGGGTTTCCATCGTTGACTTTTTTAAAGTCAACTACACCACTGGTGCCACAACTAAGCTTTGGCATACATATATGGTGCAAATCAGGTTTCTATACAAACATGGTGCTGATTAGGCGTGCCAACATAGCATGGGACCCGCTATCAGTGACTGACGACAAAGATGACGTGCGCTTGCTATTTTGAAAAGAAAAATCTCAGAAATTTTTCTCTCAGAAAAGCCCCTACCATGGACGCAAGGGTCCACTCGTCAACATGACAGAAAATAACGGAAATAAACTGGGTCTACGGATTTGAATAGTTGACTTGAAGCACGTAGGTTGCGTTTGGTTACCTGCATCGTTTTTAGGCACTTTGCATACTTGTCCCAACTGGGCCTGGCTGAGCATATGCAGGCAAAAAATCAACATATGCATGTTGATTGGTTGCATGCATCCCCTCTAGCCTGCATTTGTCGAAACCGAAGGCCTGCTGTTTGGTTGCGGACTTGTTTGAGGGGAAACACAAGTCCGGTTGTTTGATTACATCTAGGAAAGTTGTGTGGTAACCTCCTCCTCGATGTGGTGAGGTTACCAGAGGCACACATGAAAAGAACTAAACTAGACAGAACAAACTTAGACACAAACACAACTCTTAACCATGCATCACAAGTTTTAAACAAATATAGTATGATATGTTTTAAATGAAACCCAAGTCTTAAACCAAGAACCAACAAGGAATGGGCAACAGGAGCTCATGCGGTCATGGCGAAGGCGTTCTCGTACTCCTTGCACTTGGTGACCACCTCCACGCCCTCGTCGTTGAAAACGATCACCTTCATTGTGTCGGGGGTCATCAGCTTGAACATCAATATGTACTCGATTATGATCTGGTGAACGGCGACGAAGGTGGCCCAACCCTGATCAAGGGTGACCCTGCCGTTGATCACCCTCACCATCACCCTCCATGCGCAGCCGGTGTTTGTCTTGAGCTTGAACTCTGTAGAGGTGGCGGGGAAGTACTTCATGAAGTCCATAGGCAATGGCAGACTCTCTAGCTTTGGACCAAGGATAACCTTGCAGAAGTAGTTTGGTCCTGACTCCTGATGGTACTGGCCATAATTCCTCCAACTGGTGCTTGGGTTATCCTACACCGGCACTTCAACCAATGGCGGCATGACCTCCTTTCCCTTCTCCAATGGTGGCACGACCTCCTTGCCCTTGTCCATGTGCGTTATGAAAAGCACGCAGTTCAATGGTCAACATTCATTCACATTGGCCTAACTCCCCTATATTAACCTACCCTACTAACCAAGCACCGCACTTAAACCCCCTCTGTTTCACCACCTCTCCTCTTCTTCTTTTTTGCGGGGTCACCACCTCTCCTCTTCCACCTCTCTGTTTCACCACCTCTCCCTCGCCATGAACTCCAACCCCAACCCTTTCCCCTGGGGCATTGGATATGGAGGGACTTCTTCCTTGGGTGCTCATTCGGTGACCGCAAGAAGTTTGAGCACACTATGGAAGTGTGATCGAACTTCAGCAGCATCAATGACATGCACAAGGAGGCTGATGTTGTGATGAAGAAGGCTCCGCCGAACGAGCTCAAGACACTGATTCCGAACCCAGCCAAGGGCGCAATGTCAGTGTACATCCTGCGCTAGGCCATGAATCAGGAAGACTCCGGCGACGCTAGACAGCGGGCAAGATGGGCCAAGTACAGTCAGTACAAGGTGCCTCCAGACTAGCATTCCGCGCGTGTACTGGAGTAGGACATTTGGGTCGCTGGAGGCCGACAATGACGAGGTGCAGATGGTGGCTAGGACGGCGGCGGCAGGCGACCGTGCAAGACCCATCGTTCTTGACGAAGATGATGAGGAAGAAAAGAAGATGTCTACTCCCCCCTCCCGCTGCTCCACACGACTCTAGGGTCGCCGCGGCTAGACAAGAAAGTTTGTACCCCAATCCCCACCCCCGATGTAATCGAAAAATAACCTATGAACCGTAGTAGCCGTTGATGCAGAATCGATTGATGGCAATTTTCCACCCCTGATGTGTTCAATCCCCACCCCAACTCTTCAATCGCGTGCTCTAATCTAATCTAGCCTGAGTTAAAAGCAGTTAATCTACAGAGAGGACGAGGACTTACTGCCATGGCCGATGCGCTCCGGTGGAGGTCTGCAGGCGCTCCGGTGGTTGCTGCCGTCTTGGATCCAGTCGTAGTAGAGCTCCGGTGTGAATGGGGAAGAACCAGAGGGGAGAGAGCGGCGAGGAAGGAAGGTGTGGGTAATTTATGACGGTGCGTTTGGAAACAATGTGAATTCTCAGGTCCGCACCCACACGTGCAACAGCCCACGCCCACGTGTCTAGGGTTGCATCGCGCGGGCCTAGCTCCACAAAAACAGCCGATTTGGCGTTCCTCTGGATGCAGGCGCCGAGGTGCTTTAATGTTCGTGCTATGCAGTCCCAACAATAAATGCAGGTAACCAAACAGCTCATTTTCTTCCTACGCGGGCCTGGCTGAGGTACATGCAGCCTACCAAACGCATCCGTAGTTGCGCTCACCCAATTAACTGACCCAGAGTGCTTTACACATTATAATCGCCTCTATATGTTCTTTTAGATCTAAGTGGGCCACAGTCCCTACAACCTATTTTCCACATTTTTTAGAAACTTGTACAATGTATGCAAATAATAATCCAGCGTTATAAATAATGTAAATATAAAATGAATAAATTATATTGTAAAATAATCAAGTATTGTAATTTAACATATAACCATATAATTAAATTATAAATTACCAAATTGTTCATGTAATAATTCACATATTTAATAAAAACATATATTCAACAAATGCTTATATAATTTTAAAATTGTTCACAGTTTATAAAATAGATTAATGTAATATATAAAAGTATTCATGGTTTAAGAAAGCCTTTGTTTTTCATATATTTCAATAAATGCTTTTATAATTTTTAAAATGTTCACAATTTAAAAAATATTCATGTAGTATATAAAAGTTTTCTTATGTAAAATTTAAAATATTCACAGTTTTAACAAAATATTCATGTAGTATATAGAAGTGTTCATGCTTTAAGAAACATATATTCATATAATTTAAGAATAGTTGGCTGGGATTCAAAGTAGCTACATGTAGTCATCAGGTGCGAGTGGCCACCACACCACCTAGCAGCTTTACTTTTTGGGGAATTTATAAATAATATGTAAATTATATTCTTATGTTATAAATGACTAGCAAAAGAGCCCGTGCGTTGCAACGGGAGAGAAAACATAACACACACTCTTAACTCAACAACCATCACTCAAGACCACAATAGGTCCATCTTCTTTATTTTTGCGAGACATCATATTTGTGTTGCCGCATATCCTCCTTCTCACCCTCGCCGGCGATGGCCTCGGTGTTCACACAAAACAAAAAAAAATGTGTGTTGAATATGGTTAATCCTAAGGCGTCTCTCTCTCTCCCTCTCTCCCTCTCCCTCTCTCTCTCCTCTCTCTCTCTCTCTCTCTCTCTCTCGACGAGAAATCTGTTATTTTCCATTGCGACATTTTTCTGAGGTATGCACGTGTAGTTATCGATGTTTACTTTTCCGTATATGATTATAGTGGAGTGTTTATATGCAATCCGGATCGCCGCCGGTATGAAAAAACGGATCTTGCGCTATAAATTATAAGTTTGCTTCCATAACAATATTTAAAAATATTTACCAGGTAAAATTAACATCATATTTAGATTCCACACATTTTTCTAATAAAATTTCATATATAATATGTTAAAATCAAAGTTACTGTTTAAAAGATACAGATAATTTAGAAAATCATTTGGTTTGACTCAAATATATTCCAAAATAAAATTTAAAGATACTTAAAAGGTAAAAATAATCTCATATTCTTATTCTACATATTTTTCTAATCAAATTTCATATATAACATGTTCAAATCGGAGTTATGGTTTAAAAGATATGGATGATTTCAAAAAGCATTTGTTTGACTTAAATATGATCCGCGGATGAATTACCTAAAACATCAGGGGAGGTTTTGAAAAATGTAAAATAAGGTTCGGGCGTGACTTAAATCCGGACGGCGGGTTAATTGCAAGAAAAGACAGGGACGTTTGTGTAAAATACGAAAAATAACAATTTGTTTTAACTTAAAACAGGACTACGGGTTGAATTCTCTGAAATAGAGGGACTTTTCTGAAAAATGGCATGACGGACGAAAGAAACCCAATTTGCTTTATTATTAGGTAAAGATAATAAAAATATGGCAAATTTTAACATGCTCCCTCTTACCCCCTGAATAATATTACATTATAAAAAAATTCTGGTATTATCTCGAAAAATATTTGTACACTATATAAAAGTGTTCATTGTTATTTTGAAATTTATTTTATTTATAACACACGGTTACAATTTACATGTATTTTATAAAGTTTTTTTCAAAATAACAGTGCAAAATGGGCCTCTGGGACTCGAGCCTGCTAAGACAGAGGCATCCACGAATAGCGTGAAATGATCATGGGCTAGGTGGTTAGCCGAGCGCAGCTGCTCGCTATATGTCAGCGGTTTGTATACTCCTAAAAAAAACTCCTAAAAAAAGGTCAGCGGTTTGTATCTCCAGGGGCGCTATTTTCTAATTATTTCTGTGGCGCTGTCAAGTGGACCCTTGTGGCAGGGGCTCTTTTGTGGGATAAATTTCGAGTTTTTGTTTTTGCAAAATATCAGGCCACACGTCCTTTTTGCCATTCAGTCGCTGACAGCGGGCCCATGCCTTGTTTGTACCTTGTTCGTACAGAAACGTGATTTACATCGTGTTTACACGTCAAAGTCAAGTTGTGGCACCAGTTCAATGTACACTGCAAGTTTTAGCACTAAACTAACTTTTCACTTTTCATGCCAAGTTGTGGCACCAATGGTGTAATTGACACATTTTAGACTCTTTTTTGCACGCAGGTGGGGTCGAGCGAGAGGGTAATTTTTTTTTCCTTCAATCAATAGTGGTGTTACGACGCGAAACAAACACCATAAAATTTTAGATTTTCATAAGATTTAATTTTATTTGAGTATGGATAGGAGAAGGCAATGAAAGTTTTGATTTAGTTAAGGTTTTGGCATGATTTAAATTGATTTGGGTATGAGTAGTGAAAGGCAAGAAAAAAATGGTTTAGTTGAGATATTGTTAAGATTTGATTTGATTAAGTTAATGCATGACATGGTTAACAACAGAAAACCAGGGAAGGAAGGAGGCATGAGTAAAAAAACAACTTTGTTTTAGAGAAACCAACTCTTGACTTATGTTCTGGCATGCACATGATCAATCTAGAGAGCAGGGGAAGGACGACCCAAATACAACACGGACGCACACCTAGCCGTCGCCTCCAAGAACCCTAACTTTCTGCCTCCCACCGGCGCCGGTGCCGGTCCATCCCGTCTCCGATGGCCGTATGGCTACGGAGGCGGAGTGGATCTCGGCTCTTACCGGTGGGAGGGCTCAGTTTTTAGATCTTTTTTTGAGCTTTGTTAGGGTTTGTGTCCTGCTCAGGAAGGCGAGACGGTGGCGGCTTCCTGAAGATGGAATAAAGGTCTCTCCGCCTAGCCCCCGTTCCGGTGATGCGTCTTGCATCATCGGTGGGCGTGTAGAGTTGTGTCTCCGATGGATCTGTCTTTGGTGGATTTGCTCGGATCTGTTCGTCGTTCGTCTTCGTTCGTGTGTTTTCAGGTTGGATCCTTTTGATCTACACTCTTCATTCGCGGCGGTTGCTATTCTGGTGTGTTGGTTCTACGGGGCCTTAGCACGACGACTTCCCGACTGTTTACTACAACAAGGTTTGCCCGGCTCCGGCGAGGGAGGGGCGATGACAGCGGCGCGCCTTCGGCTCGCTTCAGTGCTTGTAGTCATTGCTAGGTGGTCTACGGATCTGGATGTAATTTTTATTATTTCTAGTTTTCGTTGTACTACCATGATTGAAGATGAATAGATTGGAAGTTTTTCCCGCAAAAAAAAGGAGAAACCAACTCTTTTTTTTAACACACTACAAACACAAGCACTCATATATATGCGCATAAGGAGGGTTTCGAGAGCCATCGTCATCCATCGATCCTCGACAAGGAACCCATCCCCCGTGCTGCTCCCGCGAGCGGCCCGGGTGGAACCCCGATCCCCGCCGCCGCCACCCCTCACCTCCCCTTCCCTCCTTCGCTGCCGCCAGCGGACGCCGCCGGCAAAGCCCGTGCGCACGTCGGCGGCGGCGGGGTCCCCCCTTCCCTCGAGGCTCTCCAGCGGCGCGGGACGCCCTTCCTCTTGGGGTTAGGCAAATCGGCGGCGGGGCGCGTCTGGCCTGTGTCGGCGTGGTCCGACGGTGCTGGTTGGAGCGGGGCGCTGCTCCGGGATGGCGCGGCCTGGCATGGTCCAGCCGGATCTGGCGGCCACGGACGGCGGCGCTCGGAAGTTGGAGCTCGGCGCTGCTCAAGGGATGCGGCGGGCGGCGGCGGGCAGTGGTCGGTCCTCCGGGAGCTGGCGTAGCAGGGACTGGTGGTGCCGTGGTGGCTCGCCCCCAGCGGTGGTTGGCTAGGGGCGGGTCGATGGCGCAGGCTGGCGGCGCCCGGAGCGCGGGTCCGGGGATCTCGGCCCGGATCTGGTGTGCGTCGGCGCTGGCAGGCGTCCTTGGGGTGCTCACGACAGGGAGTACGATGGTTGTCCCGAAAGCCTTACGTGGGGCGTAGCAGGATGGAGGGTGCTGGTGGTACACCGACACCGACGGTGGCGGCGGTGCGAACGCAGCCATGGCGGCGGCGGCGCTGCGAGGCCTAGCTAGGAAGGGTCTTGGCGGGCAGCGGGTGTTCGGCTGCTGCCGTGTGAGGCGTGCGGCGATGCCTCAGCGGTGTGGGTGCCGGAGTGTGGTCGGAGGTGCGGGTCGGTTCCATTCTTGTGGCAGTCCCCTGGCGCGGGTGAAGGCCACCATGGCGGAACTGGTTGTGCGCCGCTCATTGGTTGATGCGGTTCCTAGTCGAGGTTGATGGTGATGGCTTTAGGCGTGTTCCCTCGGCAGTGAGGGGGGCTTCGATGGCAAGTTTGCTGCGGTGAAGGCGGTGCGAGGCATCTGATCGGGACTGGCCGGGATCTTGGAGACGTGGAGATGTGTGGTGCTGCGGATGAAAATCTTGTTCGGTTGTGCCGGACCGGCGTTGATGGCACCTACGGGTGTCATTCACCTTCCTGGAGGCTTCGCCTAGTGCAACACCATCTTCCTCGCGACCTCGTATCGGCAGCTGTCTCCGGGGAGAAAGCCTTGATTCGTAGGATCGGCATGATGGCAACGTCCTTGAGGTTGTTACTCTGTTGGGAGCATTGTGCTGGGAGACTCAAGGTCTCATGATGCGCTCCTTCGGCATTCACCGCTGCCCGGATCTTTCTCCTTCGGCGCCATGTACGGTCGTTGCCGGCTTATCCAAGGAAGCTGGAGTTGCTGTTCTTCGGAGGTCTTCAGCGTCGGCCGAGACGCGGCAAGGGGTTCGGTGTAGGGTAGGCTTTTATATCGTTGTTGTGTTGTCGTGTTGTTGTGTTGGGTTGTACTTGTACGATCCGGATGTGGAGTGGGTCGCCTTCGTTGTTCGCAACGAGTGGTTGACATTGTTGTATGTCTCATTTCTCTTCTTCTATAAAGCTAAGATACGCAATTTGCGTACCCTCGAAAAAAAATATATATATGTGCATACACTCATATCTATGAACGCAAACACGCACACCCTACCCCTATGAGCATCTCCGAGAGACTGAGCCGGTATATCATCTTGAGATTTTACGAAGTCACCGTAGGCGCCTCGTAATCGACAAGAAAGTCTCCTCCCGCGTATCGTCGAAAATCATGAAATAAATCTAGAATAAATGCGAGCACCGGGACTAGAAATCTGATGAGCTGGGATACCACTATCCACCTAACCATCCAACCACATATTTGTTCGCAAATCAACTCCTTTTTAATAATAGAGATTCATGCATTTGTCCCGCGGTGTGCACACCTACCCTTGACAAATGAAAAAAAAACGTCTCAAGCTTTGCTCAGTTTACCCTGGATTAACTTGTGGCCTGTATATATTGAAAGGTACGATTTTGATGATTGGAATTTTGTAACTACACATGAATATATCATAGAACTTTTTAACGGTTGAAGTTTAAACTTTTTTCACATTTTGCTTTGTACTGATCAGACTCGGGTCATTAACAAGTCCCGCAACAATTTATGAAAATAAAATAAAGAAGAAGATTTCTAGAACACCCCAAATACTTCAGAGTTTTCCAACACATGGTATAAATTTTCATGAAAATTTTCATGCATGCATTGTGGTACAGTATTAGGGCACTAGACTGTTTACTTATTCGGAATTTTTTTACCATCGAATGTGGGTAAAAATAGAATAAATAATTTTCAATGGAAGGAAACGTTTTCGTGGATAGTGAATCATCTATGGTGACTTCCTTAATATCAAAGCTCCCATCTCGAAGAAACCATTCTTAACGTCTCGTGGAGAAAGGACCTGAGGCGACTGAAACCCTAGGCACCACCCCATCTACTCCCTTTCTCACCGTCGCCACGGAGCGTCGCTGGGCAAAGCTCGTGTGGCGCTGGTGGAGGCGGGGAGGTCCTGATCTGGGAAGTCCTGCTTGTGGAGGAGTTGAAGAGTTGCTACTGATGGCGAAGCAGATGTGTGCTCGAGTGGTGGTCTTCATTAGACGATCCTCGATGGTGTTGTTGGTGATCTAGCGTGGCAATCTTGAACGGTGGCCCAACCTGGCTAGGTCACCAGAAAAGGAGTGGGTGCATGGTCCTGGACGGCGGCAAGCTCCACATTAGACACAAATCTGTAGCGTTGTCTTCGGAATTTATAGAGACCCTTATTTTGTAAACACAACTTCTTTTTGTAGATTTGAAAAATGTTTGCTACGATGAACTTATTTTCAATAGAAACTAAACTTTTTAAAACTATTTTTAACATACATTGAACATTTTTTCTATATACAATGAACTTATTTAGTGAACACTGAACTTTTTTAGTAAGTGTTAATCTTTTTTATTCGAATTGTACTTTTTTTAACACACGGCAAACCTTTTCTATTATAGGTTGGCAACTTTTTTTATACATACTGAAAATAAAATAATGTACAGTAAACGTTTTCAGGAAATGTTGATAAAAACAAAAACAACAACAACAAAGCCTTTAGTCCCAAGCAAGTTGGGGTAGGCTAGAGGTGAAACCCATAAGATCTCGCAACCAACTCATGGCTCTGGCACATGGATAGCAAGCTTCCACGCACCCATGTCCATAGCTAGCTCTTTGTCGATACTCCAATCCTTCAGGTCTCTCTTAATGGACTCCTCCCATGTCAAAATTGGTCGACCCCGCCCTCTCTTGACATTCTCCGCACGCTTTAGCCGTCCGCTATGCACTAGAGCTTCTGGAGGCCTGCGCTGAATATGCCCAAACCATCTCAAACGATGTTGGACAAGCTTCTCCTCAATTGGTGCAACCCCAACTCTATCTCGTATATCATCATTCCGGACTCGATCCTTCCTCGTGTGGTCACACATCCATCTCAACATACGCATCTCCGCCACACCTAACTGTTGAACATGTCGCCTTTTAGTCGGCCAACACTCCGCGCCATACAACATTGCGGGTCGAACCGCCGTCCTGTAGAACTTGCCTTTTAGCTTTTGTGGCACTCTCTTGTCACAGAGAATGCCAGAAGCTTGGCGCCACTTCATCCATCCGACTTTGATTCGATGGTTCACATCTTCATCAATACCCCCATCCTCCTGCAACATTGACCCCAAATACCGAAAGGTGTCCTTCCGAGGTACCACCTGGCCATTAAGGCTAACCTCCTCCTCCTCACAGCTAGTAGTACTGAAACCGCACATCATGTACTCGGGAAATGTTGATCTGAATTAAAAAAAATCACGAATGAGAAAAGTCCATGAATTCAAAAAACAATTGAAAAATATTCATGATTTTTTATGAATTTGAAAAAGAAGGAACGAGAAGAAAAGGGAACGAAAAAGAAAGAACAAGAAGAGCTGAAGGAAAATAGGAAGAAAATTAAATAGGATTTATTCGCAAAAAAAAGGATTTAAAAAAGGAAAATTAAAAATTAAAACCAAATCAAAAATAAGAAAACTGGACGAGGAGAAGGAAAAGAAAGAAAAGAACCGTCGCGACGAAGGTGGCACGCACCGTCCGTTGGTTATGTGCACCCATGTCTCTGACCGTGTCCGGCGGTTTCGCTTTTGGAAGGCCCAAACGTGCTCAGCCGTCAGCTATGACACCACGGCACAAGTAGCGACCCATGGATGGGCAGGTAGGCATATGCGGTTTTTGCTCTCGGTTTGTCGCTGCACACCAAGTGCTAGCCGGGCAGGCTTCTTCTGGCCAGGCGGCTTGTTGTCATTCATTGCTGCCTGCTGCTAGCCTCGCTGCCTACCCCGATGGAAATCGTCAAATATCTCTCCTATTTGAAAGTAAGGTGTATTAATTTCAAGGGCAGACTCCGGAAACCCCTTTTGGAGCTCGGGCTCTAGTGAGGCCTCCAAATTCAAATTTAAAATTTCATTGAAATTCGTATTTTTACATTTCAAAAAATTATGAAAAAATTACAGATATACATGAAGGCATAATACACATGTGTGTAAATTTTCAGTTCAAAATACATTGAAATGATGGCTGTGCAAAAAAAAAACAAATCTGGAGTTGTTTAACACATGATACTATTCATCATCCCAGGCCATGGATTTGTCTTTTTTGTACATGTCACAACTCAAGATATTTCATCATGAATTTTTACACACATGTGAGTTACATCCTTAACACGCATATTTTTTTCAGAATTTTTTAAACTATAAAAGTTTGTATTTGATTTTTTTTAATAAAGGCCTCCATGGAGCTCGGCCTCCAAAACGTCTTTCTCGGCAGACTCGGGTTGGAATGGTGTCCAACAACTTCAACTGCATAACACTCACAAATTTTTAATGTTTTTTCTAGTGCATCAGAGTTTTGTTATATAATTTGCAAGTACAAGGTATACATTTTTAGTGGTGATGTTTTCTTCTCGGTGAAGTTGGTCTGACTTTCTATTTGTAACTAGATGATGCCCCGCGCGTTGCTGCGGAAATTTGTCTGTGGATTTTTGGAGTAACATCAACATCTTGAAGAAGAAAATAATTTCAATCCATAAAATGATAGATTACTTATATAGGAAATGATTGAAATCTCTTGTTGGTAAAAATTTGTACCATATGATAAAGCCGTAGCAGTTTGTAGCATGAACCATATATCATATGGTAAAACTATAGCAACTTGTAGCATGTACTATATTCTTAATCGATATATATGCTGATGATTGTAGGTTTACGTTCTTCATCTATTATGACCTGGATATATGGTATCCCATTCTTTTCATACTCGACAATGTATCCGATGGATGATAATGGATGGTCACCAGACAGTGGGTTAGCGATGTGTAGAGGCTTGGACTCCCGTTTGAAAGTTATAAATGCCGGGTCTTCTGTGCCCTTCATCTTTGCAATTGCATCCATGTATTTCTTCTGAGCTTCTCTTATTGAAACGGCAGTAGAACTTGGCATGTTACTTTTTGCAGAATGAGGTGGCGTCCTTGAGAAGTAGGAGTATGTTGTTAATTAGGGTAAGAGTGGAATGAAAATATATAGCAAACTAATTTCAATAGGGGTACCTGTGGCTTCGGTTGTACTGGCTGCGAACCCGTGTTGAAAAGATAAGTGGTAAGCTATGAAAATGCAACAGGATGATGTTAATATAGATGGGTGTGTTGTAATAGTAAGCTGTTTTGCTGCTTATCAAGTGAGGATAAATAAAATGCACTCTTACTTGCCGCTGACAGATGAAGTTAAATAAAATGCAGACTTGCTTTGCTGTTACCTGCTCCTACAAACTAAACAGATGGTGTACATCCATGATTTTCTATAGGATACAGAGGAACAGTTTAATACACAAACAAAAAAGAAAATGATGATAATTCCAGAATAATTAAGAAAGATGTCCAAATAAATGGTACTACTAAAATTCATAATCTCCTAGTGCTGCTTCAAGTTTGTGATTTCAGTACACAAACTAATAACAGAGCGGGAAGTAGGATAAGTTTTAATACACCAGGGAAACCAAGTTAAGTGGACTGATTCCATTGAATAATTATTTTCTTTTCCCATGCTAACCAACTTGGCATCAGGCAGCCTAACACATGTTTATACTAATATTGTCACATTTCACTGTTACCCTGCTGAAGGTGATGTATACGTCTTGCAAAAGGTAAAGAAGTTCTATGAGCCAAGCGAGTTGAGCCCCAGTTTTTGCTTGCTAAATCTGTGGTTGTATCTCTTTTCCCTTCTTTACATATCTCTCATTTTTTACCAGTTTACTTATCTAACATTCACAGTAAACTATATATGCCATATGGATAAGTTAGAGATAAAGCTTGAAGCAAGGACACATTTAGACTTGTCAAGTGTGTATTATTTCCAAGATGTACATACAGTCATTCGGGCTAGCGGAACCTTCACATGTATATTTTTTGTATGTAGTTACATATGATGATATGTCAATATGAACATTTATTCATCTTTGTCTTATGGATGTAGTTCCGAATGTTCGCTAGACATGAAAAAGAGCTGCTAGCCTGCAGCTTGAATGAATTAACATCCTTTAATGGTTCTCAGGTATGTGACTTGGCTCAACCAACATACTACTTATCTCTCTCTCTATATATATAGAGCACTCTGATTGCATATGAGACAAATATTACATAGCAAAATTTAAATCCATTGCAAGAACCAATGACAACTTGTCATAGAAACATACAGGAAAAATCAACGAAACGAGACAATGTGGTGGTATATCAAAACATGTAAAATTTATGAGTAATATTTCATTATGTTTCTGTACAGCATCAAAATCGCATCAAGCTTTGCGTCGGCCTTCGGTACAGCAGGCAGGTCACATAAAACTTTGCATCGACCAAGATATGAAATTTTCAAGATAAGAATAGAAAAACCAAGCAAGAAAACTACATGATGCGGTTCTAGAATTTAGAAACAAACCTGTAGCGCGCGGGGTCGGAATCAGCGGACGCCAAGAGAAAACTGGGATGAGAACCCAGGGAGGGGACGGGAAGGGATGAACTCCACTGCTTAAAAGGAGAGCCACTGGGTCGATTACCCTTCAAGAGGAGGGAGCAATAAATCCATCAGTTCCTTTTTGACATGAATCCATCCGTTTCTACTGATTTAGTGCTGCGCATTTGTGGCATTGAGGTGGAAGGATTGCGACATAAAAGCAGCAGCAGGAAGATGAACGAATTTTATGGAATTAATGTTCATCTGTCGAGCAGCGGAATTACGGCGGAAGGGTTAGCCTCGACAGCTTGGTGGGGGGCAAGCACGGATGGTGACGGCTGCAATAGAGCATCATGGGCGACAACATCTGGCCAGGGAAGGGTGGGTTGTGGGCTCGTGGCACAGTCGCCGGAAGGGCTCTTGACGGCGGCGGCTGGATAGAAGTAGGGTTCAGTTTTCTTGAGATAACGATGGATTGGTCGTTTTTTTTGAGGGCACTGCCATTTTTGACGCAGTGAACGATGGACCTCAAGTAGGCTTCTGATGGGCTTTTGGTGAAAGCATATGTGTACAGCCCAACCAAAATAAATCGAGTCTAACGCAGCCAGCGAGTGGGACGACTGGAAAGCGAGCGGGGCGCCAGGAAAAGAACAAAGCGGTATCCTTCACTTAGCTGTGGCAGGTCTTTGTAATTTCGTCAACTTTTTGATCGGACGGCTGTAGACTACTGCATCAACGGCTATAACAATTCGAGTGACGTGGCTTCACGAGAAGGCAGAAAAATCATCTAGTGGGGTGCCCCTATTTAGATATAGAAGATGGGGAAGGCCCTTAATGACTTCCTATTTGCGATCAACAACGACATGGTAGTAGAAGAGGACCTACCATTAAGGCCGTGAAGGCTGTACCGAATTGTTTTCATATGATCTCGCTAAGCGGCGGCCGCGGCATCAGCATATCTAGTTCCTTCTGGCTCCAAGGGCCATCTCATGGATACTCCTCTCCATTAGGTTAGGGTTCTTTCTCGCGGGGACGGTGTTTAGGCCGATAACGGCTTCTCATCTCCGAGCTGATTTTCTGGGTTCCGATTCCCTACAAGTCCGTCCATTAGGACGAAGCTACAACGTAGATTACAGTCGTTTTCTTGGGGCAACGAGGTTATAGTTTTTCGCTTTGCGTTCGTGACTGTGATATATGATGCCAGGTGCTTCAGATTGATTCAACGGCTAAACGGTGATGACTACATGTCCATGACGTTGGTCCTTCGGGGCATATGCTCGAAACCTTACACTCTTGTTGTCAGCGTTTGAGCAAATGTCGGGTCTTAAAATAAACTTCCATAAAAGTGAACTTGTTTGCTTTGGAGAAGCCACTGAGGCGGCGGCCAAATATGCTGACCTGTTTGGTTGTGCACATGGCCAATTCCCGATTAAATATTTGGGAATACCGATTCATTATCGGCGTCTCACCATTGCGGAGTGGAAGCATGTAGAGGAGCGTTTAGAGAAACGATTGAGCAGTTGGAAAGGCAAATTGCTCTCAGTTGGAGGATGGCTGGTTTTGATTAACTCTGTCCTCACAAATATGGTTCTCTATATGCTTTCTTTCTTCCAACTCCCAAAAGGGGTCCTGCAAAGACTGGACTATTTTAGATCCAGATTCTTTTGGCAAGGAGATGGTGAAAAGAAAAAATATAGACTGGCCAAATGGAGTGTGGTTTGTAGGCCGAAAGACCAAGGTGGCCTTGGAATTCATGACTTGCAAATCAAGAATGAGGCCCTACTTAGTAAATGGTTGTTCAAACTTCTTACTGAGGATGGTGTTTGGCAAACCATGCTGCGCAATAAGTATCTAGGCCAAAAGACAGTGTCTCAGGCATATTGGACACCTGGCGACTCGCACTTTTGGGCTGGCCTAATGGCGGCAAAGAAACATCTCTTTCGCTTTGGGTCTTTCGCGATAAGGGACGGGTCAGAGGTTCGTTTCTGGGAAGACATCTGGCTAGGCAATGCCAGTCTTCGAGAACAATATCCAGCCCTATATAACATTGCTCGCGAAAAGAATAATACTATTGCGCAAGTGCTCAGTTCATCCCCACCCAATATTTCGTTTAGGCGGGATTTGATTGGCCCCCGACTTATGTCATGGCACAATCTTTTATCCCGTTTGGATTCGATTAATATTAGACAAGGCCGGGATGTGTTTCACTGGAACCTTACTACATCAGGGTCATTCACAGTAGACTCTATGTACCGTGCACTCATGCATTCTGAGGTACCGGTGAGTAACAATAAGAAAATCTGGAAGTCGAAGATTCCACTAAAAGTTAAAATCTTCATGTGGTATCTTCGTAGGGGAGTTGTTCTAACCAAAGACAACCTCGCACGACGCAACTGGCTAGGGAGTAAGAAGTGTTGTTTTTGTACTCATGAGGAGACAATCAAACACCTCTTTTTCCAATGCAAGTTTGCACGTACTACATGGTCAATCATCCAAATAGCGTCAAATTTGTATCCGCCCACAAGTGTCGCCAATATTTTTGGTCACTGGTTGGACGGTATTCCAAATAGATTTAAAACGTTAATACGGGTGGGAGCATACGCCTTACTATGGTCGCTTTGGCTATGTAGAAATGATTTGATTTTCAATGATAAAAATGGTTCTCCTTTGCAGGTTATTTTCCGTTGTACGCACTCGCTTCGTACGTGGTCTACACTACAACAAGTGGAGTACCAACCGTTGTTCAAGGCGGTGTGTACGCGGTTGGAGCAGGTGGCTACGGTGGTTTTTACCCAACATGGGTGGCAGCATAATCTCCGGATCGGTCCACCATCCCTTGCGACATAGGCATAGTGTCGGTCTATAGGACTCTACTGTCGCCGATTTGTCGTTTTTTTTCATTCATTTTGTCAGACTCTCCGTGTTGGGCTGTGTGCATCCTAGTTATGCAGAGGCCGGGTGTTACTCATAATGTTTTGTATCCGCTTGATGCTACATTTCGAGATAATAAAAGCGCCCTTTATCGAAAAAATATGCTCGAACGGATACTATTCGGTTATGAATGACGAGGTCAGGCCCGGCTCCTGCTCAAACTGAGGTTAGGGGCTTCCGAGCATCTACAGTCGGGCACCCCAAACCAGCCTCAAACACCCGCACGGATGACAATGTCACAAAAATTCGACCCACAGACGCCTCAAACGGGCCTTCGCCCGTGCTAACCGGCACTCCTCATATCGAGCCCAAATATGGGGCGCATATAGGGGCACCATATTTTTATTCTAGAGCATCCAATTTTTTTAATATATTCACAAGCACCAGGTATACATTTCCAGCGGTGATGTTTTCTTCTCCGCGATGTTGGTCTGATAGTACCGTGGCCTTGATGACTTTCCATTTGTGACTAACAACGACAGGGTGGGCAGACGAGGATGTAACATTAAGGCCATGAAGGCACAACAAATTTTCCTTCACTAAATGTGCAAGGCCTGGTGTGTGTGTGTGTGGGGTGGGGGGGGGGGGGGGAGAGGGGGGCAGCGGCTCCCTCGGCACTACACATAGCTTCGCCACTGCATGAAGGGCGTACCGAATTGTTTTCCTATGCTCTTGCTAAGCAGCGGTAGTGACATCAACGGATCTAGTTCCTTTTGGTTTCGCCGACCAGCTCATGGATACTCCTCTCCTCTGTCGGCTGCCTCGATGGCCGGTGGCGGGAATGCGAACCTCAGTGATTTGGCTTCAGCCAGTAGTTTTGTTTAGTTTAGTTTTCTTTTTACTGGCAAGGACAACGTTCAGGCGGATGAGGATTTCTCATCTTGGAGCTATTTTTTGGGGTTCCGATTTTCCACAAGTTCATCCATCAGGATGAAGTTGATGAAGCTTTACCGTATATTACCGCGTGGTTAGGCGCTCGTGACAGTGATATGTGCTGTTAGGAGCTTCAGGTCGATTCAAGGGTTGAACAACGACGACTACAATTCTAGGGCGTTGGTTTTTAGGGACACATGCATGAAGACTTTTTTCGTTTGTGAAGTGAAGCCGGCTCCAGCACAAAGGCGGCTACCGCGATGTACCGCCGTCTTGTTCTCGCCGTGATACTGGTCGTTCGGTGGTTCATGATACTCGATGCATTTTTTATTATATTATCATTATTTGGTATAGAAGGTGCTTTATATTTTCTGGTGAACTTTAAAACAAGACAAGACGACGCCAACCAAACCTGGTTGGGAGGATGGACATGATGGTTTTTTATTCACCAGGGCGCTTGAACATGCACCCATTTTCGAAATCTTTTGGCGTTCGAAACTAAAGCGGGCAAGAAAAGCAAGAGCAGAAAAGGCAAGGCGCTGGACGCGGGGGGTGGGGGTGGGGGTGGGCCCCCCTGATAGAGAGAGACCATATATGGACGCCTGTCGACCCGCGATAACGATATTCCCGAGAGAGAAAGAATCCAGCCCCCACCCGCCGCCGCGCCGCTGATAGCGAGCGTGACAGAGCCCTCCCCCATTAAAACCCCCCGCCCGCCGCCGCGTCCACCGCCACCGCCAGACCACGCAGCCCGCAATCGCCGACCGAGGCACCGCCGGTGGTCGGAGAAGCGCTACGAACGCCGAGGACGCCCGGCATGGAGGACAGAGCGCCGCTGCTGCCCCGGCGCCAAGAGGCGGCGTCGGCGGCCAAGAGCGGCGGGTGGTGTTGCGGGTCGGCGGCGGCGGCGGAGGCCAGGAAGGTCGCGCACGTGGCGCTGCCGATGGCGGCCGTGAGCGTGGCGCAGTACGCCGTGCAGGTGGCCTCCAACATGATGGTCGGACACCTCCCCGGGGGCGTGCTGGCGCTCTCCGCCTCCGCCATCGCCACCTCCCTCGCCTCCGTCTCCGGATTCAGCCTCCTCGTACGTCCCCCCTCAGCCCCCCCTCTCTCTCTCTCTCTAACACACGCGCTTGATTCCGGCTTAAACTGATCGCCGCATTGCCCTGTCGCAACCGTGATTTGCCGGCGTAATAATCAACAAGTGATTCGCTGTTGCCATTGCACGATCTGGCCAGAAGCAATTGGTACGAGTCGTCCCTAGATTCAGTTTGGGGGTTTGCGGTGCGGTGCGGTGCTCATTCAGTGTATGAGCCTGGGTGGTCAATCTCGAGTTGAACACAAACACCTCGCTCTTGCTGCAAAGTGTAAAGTGGCCTCACTAGCAACGAAATCGTTCTCTCTTTTTCTCTGTAGGCTGTAGCCAAGTACAGTGTTCTTTCCTTTCTACTACTCCCTCTGTAAACTAATATAAGAGCGTTTAGATCACTAAAGTAGTGATCTAAATGCTCTTATATTAGTTTACGGAGGGAGTACCTTATAATAGTAATATGTCATAACAAACTTGTGTGCGTCCTGCCGCTGAACATAGGTAGCTACTGGTAACATCAGAGTATTAGTACCAGTTTTACCACATGGCGCGATCAATTAAATTATGCAAAGCTCACATATGTTTTTTTTTTGAAAAGGGGGTTTACCCCAGCCTCTGCGTCAGAAAGATGCATACGGTTCATATTATTAAAAGGAAATCCAGCAACAAAGTCTCCAAGTATCGAGGTGCGAAGCTCACATATGTTCAGTCTGCTTAAACTGTTTGGTGAAAGAGGTGTGCTGGAAACCGGAAAAGTGCAAGTTTAAGCCGTAGTTAAGTCTCTCAGGCATATTTCTATAGTGTCATTTGAAAGGAATCAATCGGTAGGGGTTTAGTGTTTTGTGTCTGTTTCAATAACCGGGATATCGCTCCACTGAAGGATTGATGCAGGAATGGAACTACCCATGTTCCGTCAAACTTTCAAGTCAACTTTGTTACTTGGCGTGGTCATACTTCAAGAACACTTTGTTATTTCGATGCAACAATCTTAAAGTGGTCGTGGGCTGTTACTCTACATCTTTGTTTAATATTCTGAACAGTTTAAATACAACTGTTTTCTTTAAAATTGCACATATTTGACCCCAGTAATCTGAGTACTCTACTTTGCATGACAGATTGGAATGGCTAGCGGTTTAGAAACTCTGTGTACGAGTCCAATGTAGAGTAGGTTTAGTTTGGGGGTTTGTGGTGCCGCGTGCTCATTCAGTGTATGGGCCTAGGTGGCCAATCTCGAGTTGAACACCAACACCTTACTGTAAAGTGTAAAGTGACCTCACTAGCCGCAAATTATTCTCTCTCTTTTTTTCTAGGCAATTACTGCATTCTTTCCTTTATATACCTTATTAAAAGGTATGTATCAATAACAAACTTGTGTGCGTTCTGCCGCTGAACATTGGCTGTTTATTACCACGCCATGGTGCGATCGGTGAAATTTTCAAACCTCACATATTGCCCACTGAAGCAGAGTACCAACTAAAGAAAAGTCATATTGACATTACAAGGAGTAGCCCTCATTAAAAAGGAATTAGGAGGGGTTTAGTCTTTCCTTGTTTTTTCCAACTAACTGTGACAAAGCTCCACCGAATGGTTAATGCAGGGAATGGCACTAACTATGTTGTTCCATCAAACTTTCAAGAGTAGCTTTGTTATCTGGCGTGTTCAAAGTTCAAGTACACTTTGTTATTTTGATGCAGCAGTCTTACCATGTGTGGGCTTAGGGGCTTAAGATTATACGCTATTACTGCCAATCCTTGTTTAATATTCTGAACTGTGTTAACAAAACTGTTTTCTTTGAGTTGCACATTTTTTACACCAGTAATCTGAATACTCTGCTTTGTATAACAGATTGGAATGTCAAACGGCTTAGAAACTCTCTGTGGTCAAGCTTACGGGGCCGAACAATATGGCAGATTGGGAGTGCAAACCTACAGAGCTATGGTCACCCTGACGGCTGTCAGCATTCCAATCTCACTTCTCTGGGTATTCATGGGAAAACTCCTCACCCTCATAGGCCAGGACCCCGTGATCTCGCATGAAGCCGGAAGATACATAATGTGGTTGATTCCGGCCCTCTTTGCATACGCTGTCAGCCAGCCCCTAACAAAGTTCTTACAGTCTCAGAGTCTGATAATCCCTATGCTTTGGTCCTCCATTGCAACATTGCTCTTGCACATTCCTGTTTGCTGGTTATTGGTGTTCAAGACCAGCCTTGGGTACATTGGGGCCGCTTTGGCGATAAGCGTATCGTATTGGTTGAACGTGTTCATGCTTGTTGCGTACATCGGATGCTCAAACTCTTGTAAGGAGACATTCTCGCCTCCCACACTCGATGCTTTCAGCGGAGTGGGTGTGTTCATGCGCCTAGCTCTGCCGTCTGCACTAATGTTATGGTAAGCACATCAGTGTGATTCAGAGTGGCCACGTGCCACGTTACTTTTCACCATTGAGCTAACGAGTTTCCGTGTGAATCTTCCAGTTTTGAATGGTGGTCATTTGAGGTCATTATTCTTCTGTCTGGACTTCTACCCAATCCAGAGCTGCAAACTTCAGTTCTGTCTACATGGTAAGAATTTCCCATGTTAGGTAAATAAGCACTGATGGTAATATTTGCATCATATTCACGCACGTCTTTTTGTGCAGCATGACAACAATCACATTGATGTATACTATAGCATATGGGATTGGTGCTGCTGGAAGGTACAAATAGAAGCTTAACATACTTCTAGATATTACTTGTTTTTTGGATGGAATTATCATTTGATGACGGCATTCTGTATTTTTATTCAATGGGCAGCACTCGTGTATCAAATGAATTAGGTGCTGGGAATCCTGAAGGTGCTCGACTGGCTGTCCGCGTTGTGATGTCTATTGCTGTGACTGAGGCAGTTCTCATCACTGGGGCACTGTTAGCATCCCAGCACATCTTGGGCTATGCATACAGCAGTGATAAAGAGGTTGTTGATTATGTCAATGCAATGGTTCCCTTCATCTGCATCTCAGTTGCTGCTGATAGCCTACAAGGAGTTCTCTCAGGTTAAATTTTCTAACTAATAATTGATCTGTCAATTTTACTGTCCCTTCAAAAGAGAGTGATGTTATAATGATTTCGGCAGCCATAAGCTATACTTGTTTCCAGCCATGACACCATACTGTGATATATATCTCCGCCCTGTAGTTTGATTTCTATAATTCAGTACGTAGCTTTTATCCAGTTTGGTAATAAGCCTTGCTAGGTAGCTAGTGAAACTATTATTTGTGAGTCATGCTGATTTCGCAAAGACATTACCAGGAGGTGCCACTTATTAGATTTGTTAATATTTCGCTATACTAATGCTATTTTGTGTTGTGGAAGCCGACATTGTTACTTGGGCTGCTACTTGTTTGTTCTTTCAAACATGTGCTCTTATGTGAACATGGATGGCGGTGTTTACATCCACACACATCTGGCTGGGATGATGTAATCTTAAGTGGGCGCCACCTCACTAAGTATGCAATCGCCTGCACCTTTCTTCTAGCTAGTGGAACTGTTGTTTCCTTCACAGGGTCTGTTTCACTATATGTGCAAATTCATGCTTGTCGACAGTTCTGGACAGGCCAAAATTATGAACTATACTTGCTCAAACATATGCTCTTGCCTGGCATTTCCAACATAAGCTTAATTTAGACACTCGCAAGATCCTCATGTACAATGACATCATATCACTAAACTCCAATAGAGAAGATTCTGCTCTTCCTGTCCTTTCTACATAGTTTTAGCACCAGATGCATTCATGTCTACTGCTAACACACATTGTGCGTTAATCATTCAGGTATCGCTCGAGGGTGCGGGTCGCAGCACCTGGGCGCCTATGTTAACCTCGGTTCGTTCTATCTGTTTGGGATTCCGATGTCCCTCCTACTCGGGTTTGTTCTGAAGATGGGAGGAAAGGGGCTCTGGATGGGCATTTCCTGCGGCTCCATAGTGCAATTCCTACTTCTGTCCGGCATAGTGTTCTTCAGCAACTGGCAAAAGATGGTTTGCTCCTTCATCTCAAACCTTGCAGTTTCTTCATGCCAGTGTTGATCCTACACGAAAGAGAAAACCTGATTTATGTGGAGCTGCTTAATGTTTTTGCAGTCTGACAATGCGAGGGAGAGGGTTTTCGGCGGAACCCCGGCGGAGAAGGAGCCTTTGATGTCTGATGTAACGGGCGCTGCCTAATTTTCTCGCGAGTTGCTCAATCCCTTGACCCGAACTTGAAGCGGACGACACGGCAGCTTAATCTTGTCGCTGTAGATGACAGTCTCAGAGATGTGTGTGTATAGAGAGGCGAGTTTGCTGAAGAACCATAGTTGCCGTAGTTGACAGTCGCCGTAGTTGTAATGTTGCAATTTTGCTGAGGTCGGAAAAGAATGATACATACAGTAGCAGAAATTCAATGGGTGGAAGTAACACGGGCGTAGTTTCGGTAGCCATCTTCTGGTAAGATGTTGCTAACGGATCCTAAAGCAGAGTACCGACTTTTTTTTTATAAAAATAAATAAAAGTGATGACTTTGCCATAGACATCCTTAGGATATGTCTTTTTTTTAGGTTCCGAATTTAATTCAGAATTGAGTATGGACGGCTGTGTTTATCTTACCGCAAGGTTCTGTTTGCAGATTCGGGATTTATGACTTGCAAATTACTTCCTCCATAAAGAAATATAAGAGCATTTAGATCGCTACTTAGTGATTTAAACACTTTCTTGGGTAGATGCATGAGAGAGCATTATTCGTCTGCCGACCTTGCTCACTCTCCTGAAAACATGAGAATGTTTGCGCCTGCATAGCTCCGTAGCTCCTCCCATTCTCTGTTTTACCCGACTTGTGTTACAATGGCACAAGTGTGGAGCTTGGCCACTTTTGATGAACCGCACCGTGCGTCGCTCCTAGGGGACAGAGATCAGGTGACATGCACGTTTGCATGTCACCATGTGCCTTGCGGCCGAAATTCAAATTTAGACATTGCGAAAAAATTTGAAAAAAATCATGCATGTTCACAGCACATATTAAGATAACCTCTGAAAAATTCAGATCAAAATTCGAAACATACATCAAGAAACAAAAAAGAGAAGTCTGTCATGAATAGTTCGTGAATGGTTCTATGTAGACTATTCACATCTGAGTTTCTCTTTTTTGTTTCTCGATGTATATTTCGAATTTTGATCTGAATTTTTTAGAAGTTATCTTAATATGTGCTGTGAACATGCATGATTTTTTTTCAGATTTCTTCGCAATGTTTAAATTTGAATTTCCACCGCAAGACACACGGTGACATGCAAACGTGCATGTCACCTAATCTCTGTCCGCTCCTAGGGGCGGGCAGCATTAACCAAGCCGCTGCTAGGCTTCCTTAACTCTCTCCTCTTCCCATCGCCGCTGTCGGAGGATCCCGTTGGGCAAAGCCCTCACCAACGAACGTCGGTAGCGGAGCTTCTCTGGCCCGTGACGAGGCAGTGGCTTGAGGGGCACGGTCGGTAGTGCTCGGGCCGTTGCCATGGCACGGGGGTTGTGCTATGTGGATTTGGGCGCGGGACAACTGTTGCGGTGAGGTATTGCGTGGGGCTAGCGTCATGGCCAATGCGGCTGCTCGGGGAGGCACATGTGGATGGGCCGGGAGCTCACGTTGAGTCGTTGATGGTGCGGCGGCGAGCCTCAGAGCACAGCAGCTTGAGCATGTGGCATGGGCATCTCTCCGGTGCTCTTCGTTCTTTGGTGGGCCCTCGAGATGGGTTAGTGAGCTTAGTAACTCGGTGTGACATGCATGCGACTCCGAGCGAATGTTCCGCGCTCCGGCATCGACACCGCTTGCGGGTGTCACTTCCCTCTTGGCGGCGTCGTTGTGGTCCTCCTCTCCATGCCAGGACTTGGAGGTGAAAACTCTAGGATGTCGTTTCGGTCTCGATGGCAACGGTGCGTTGCATCGTAACCCATCGCCTGGTGAAGTTTCTTCTACCCTGGATAAGACAATACAGTAACGAGCGTCCAGAAGCGCCCGCCACAACTAAATTCAAGTGGCGGGCAACAATAAAGACCCACCACTCAAACTTTTGGTTATTTCAAACTTTTTTGGCAACGAGATATTTGTTTCTTTTTGAGTTCTTTTGGCACTAATTTGAGCCCATCTATAATCCATTTCGCAGTAGTGTAATTCACTAGGATATTGAGGCTTTTTTCTCGTGGTCAACATGTTTTCTGTGTCGCAAGCTTTGGACTTTTAATCGATCAACTTCCCACATGTTCAGAACATGTTTCTATTAAACGATGAACATCTCACTTTGTTAATTTTACTAGCTCGGTTGCTCGTAGCAGATTGGTTTAGTTTGTTTCTTTAGGAGGGGCTAAGCTCATCACCCTTTTTGAGGTAAATACACAATGAGTGCCTAAATTTGCCATGCGTGGTCACTTTGATGGCTGCAGTTGTAACATACATGAAACTAGTGCTCGAACTTGTTAGGCCGTGCAATTACGACGCTTCCTCCCGTATCTGGACATAACAGTCACTTTAGTGCCTAAAGTTACAGAATACATGAAATTGATGCTCAAACTTGTCTGATCGTGTAAATACGATGCTTCCCCCTTATTCGGGAGTACACCCTACCCGCCCCTGCACCTGATGATCTTTTTTTGCAAGCCCACCTTCCCCGGCCCCTCCCCTCCACCTCACATTTTATTTGATTACGTAAAAAACCTCAAATATAGACAGGGACTGGTGCATGTCAGTATTTTATTTAACATGTAATTAGGCCTGCTGACCATATCCCAAGCGGCTAGGCGAAGGATTACCTTTGTGCATCACATTTCTTTTTGCACATAGGCTATGCTTCTTCATTTGTCAAAGTCGGCATTCGGCAATATTGATGGTCAATGCAATAATCGTCATCACCTTTTTTTGATGGGTCTTTCAATCAGATGACATGGATCAAGCTGAACCGCATGGACCTTTGGAGCCCCATCTTTCATTCTCAACAAAGATATAAAGAATAGTGTAGTCACTTCAGGGCACATGGTGACATGCATGTAGCTTTCTATAAGACATGCATGAAGTTTGGAGCAGGGCTAATCGGCAATGCATGGCACCCTATGTGCATGTTGGGGCTCGCAAAATGGACAAGTTGTCCGCGATCTACGCGATCTAATATACCCCCTTCATCCCATAATATAAGAGCGTCTTACTAATGTACATATGTCAGGTAATTTTTTGGTTTGAATTGTGTTTCACAGAAAAGTAAAACTACGCCTCTAACTGTACACTACTACCGCACATGGAATGGATTGGCCTATCTTTTTTTTTTAGAAAGACTGGGCTATGGGTGGGTGGTAGCTGGCAATGGCATCAGTAGTGAACAAGGCAGGCGGGAACTAAAACGAGCTAGCTAGCCTTTTACGCGTTGCCCGGGTGCAACACCCCCGTGCTTTCCTTTCCTGTGCCCCTGCAACGTCGCTGCCATGAGACGACATCACATGCCGCCGCACCGGACTCTAGACCGGAAACTGCTCGACACGTCGTGGGTGTTGGGAAGTCCGTCTCATCGCAGGCTGGCCACTGCGTTGCTTGACTCGATCGGTAAATGGGAGGAGCACGCCAAGACTCTAGCTAGACGAGAAACAAGAATTACTTACTGTGCAACTCAGGCTGGCTGCGCCTGGTCGACACGTCGTGGGTGCTTGCGCCGGCCCAAGCGAGCGTCTCACCAAGGTTCCAAGAAGCACGCCAAGGTTCCAAGAAGCACACCAAGATTCAAAGAAGCGTTACTCGGTATAAATGGGAGGGGCACACCAAGGTTCCAAGAAGCACACCAAGCTTGGAAGCAAACAATAAGCTGCAGGAAGCGCCGACCAGTTGACGGACGGTGAGTGAGTCCCATCTTCGTCTTGGGCTTCTTCTTCCTCTGCCTTGCGCATCTTTCTTGCTGATATCTTCCGGTCAGGCTTCGATCCATGGATGCCGAGATGCCTCTTCTGCAGCTTGTGACCCAGGCCAAGAAGCCGATGGCCGCTCCTCCGCTCCAGGATGCTACCCGGCTGGCCAGCGCTTGGGCGCTTGTCAATGCAAGCATCATCATCGTCTCCTACGCCTTGAGCTCCGCCATCGTCCCTGCACTCTGCCAGGTAATAATTAACTGTGTTGGCGCCGCTCCTCTCGCAGCGCCGACCTTCTTCTTCTACCTCGAGCTGCCTCGCACAACTCTCCTGAGGTTTCTCTCTTCTTCTCTCAAGAACACACGCACACATGGTTGGAAACTCACACGCACACACACTAGCCAAAGAAAAGAACAAAAGCTTCGCTGAGACTCTCTCCTTTGGCAGCCACAAGTGCTACATTTTCTCTCTTCTCATTTATTCAACCAAACGGGATTACACTGCTTAAATAGACTCACACACGTACTGCCCAGCAGCCACTCTCGGCCACTAACATCACATACCGACTAATCTCTAACAAACTGACCCACTCACGCCACTTCACATGCACCCATCTAATCTTATCTTGACCACTTCTTCCTCCTAGAATCACTCTAGGCACACGACCCTCACGCAGCTAACAAACTAACTGACTCTCTCAGCTCGGCTAGACAAGATTAATCCTAACATTCACCTCCCTAATCTTGTCATGTCAACTCCTCTAATCTTGATGCAGATCACCTGCAACCTTTTGCCATGAACTTTGCCTTCGCAGCACCGAGACCACACAGGACATCTTGCTGTGGATGACGCCGTCACAGCGCCTCTCACCCCACCATGGATCTCCACTTGCACCGTCAATGCA
This sequence comes from Triticum aestivum, assembly GCF_018294505.1. Taxonomy (NCBI): domain Eukaryota; kingdom Viridiplantae; phylum Streptophyta; class Magnoliopsida; order Poales; family Poaceae; genus Triticum; species Triticum aestivum. Next base: position 640,052,985 of record NC_057795.1, read on the forward strand.
CCTGGTCACGTACGTCTTGCCGCCACCATCGCAGCGACTCATCTTGGGTATGGCATCACACACCGAGGATAACTTCATGACGACGATGGCATCACACTACCGTCGACTAGCTTTGCGTTGATCCTCATGACGACCTCGCGCCGCCGTACATCTTCTCAGCAGCATCTCACTGTCGTCTTCTTGGAACGGCATCTCACCGTCGTCTTCTCGTGGCAGCATCACACTGTCGTTGCTAGCGCCCGACGGCATCGCGCCGCCGCCGCACCGAGCGGCATCGCACCGTCTCCTTCTTGTGGCGGCATCACACCACCGCCTCCTCCTCGCGGCATCGCACCGCAGTCTCCTTGTCGCCGCAGCATCACGCTGTGGCCTCCTCTTGATGTGGACGACGCCTTTGCGGCGCCGATCACCACGCCGTCTTGCCACACGCAGCGACCACCTCTTGACGTGCACGACACCTTCTCGATGCCGATCATCACGCCGGCTGAATCTAGCGGCATCACACCGCAACTGGCCACCAGCAGCACCACGCCGCTGATGACCTCCACCTCGCGCCGTCAACCTCCGCATCACATGGAGTCCACCGCGCCGCCACGCAGGAGCTCCGCAGCCTCCATGCCGCCGTGCAGCGCCGCCACGCTCGCCGCGGTGCCGTGCACCTCCATAGGCCGACACATGGCCCGGAACTTCATCGCGCGCCGCTGACGGACGCCGCCACCGTCGGCACGCCTCCGGCCGGCAGGAGCAACGACGCCCCAAGACAACCAAGCTCTGATACCAATTGTTGGCGCCGCTCCTCTCGCAGCGCCGACCTTCTTCTTCTACCTCGAGCTGCCTCGCACAACTCTCCTGAGGTTTCTCTCTTCTTCTCTCAAGAACACACGCACACATGGTTGGAAACTCACACGCACACACACTAGCCAAAGAAAAGAACAAAAGCTTCGCTGAGACTCTCTCCTTTGGCAGCCACAAGTGCTACATTTTCTCTCTTCTCATTTATTCAACCAAACGGGATTACACTGCTTAAATAGACTCACACACGTACTGCCCAGCAGCCACTCTCGGCCACTAACATCACATACCGACTAATCTCTAACAAACTGACCCACTCACGCCACTTCACATGCACCCATCTAATCTTATCTTGACCACTTCTTCCTCCTAGAATCACTCTAGGCACACGACCCTCACGCAGCTAACAAACTAACTGACTCTCTCAGCTCGGCTAGACAAGATTAATCCTAACAAACTGTGACCCGTGCTCCAGTCAACTACCCCGGCCCCTGCCCTGGATCATTCTGAGTTCCCGACTGATCTATCATGCGCCAATTTCGTCTTCGTCTTCATGCAGCTGCCGTGCTGCGATTTATGCAGGGAGGACGCCATGGAACGCGCCCTCTTGATCGGGCTGTGGTGTTGCAGCGCACTTCAGGCGGCCGCGGCGGCGCTGGCTCTGCTTCTTCTGTGCCGCCGCCACCCGATCCGCCGTGCTGTTGCCTACCTCGCCGTCGCGGTCGCCATCGTCGGTCACTTGTTTGTTGTCCGGCATCGCCCCGCTCGCCGCCGACGCCGGACTAGGACCCGTCTTGCTCTTCCCCTTGATCGTCTACGCCGCGGCGGCGGTGGTGCTGCTACTCCCGTGCCGTTGCCGCCGGATCTGGCATGCCCTCGCCTACCTCACGGTCGCGGTGGTGGCCGTCGTCCTCGGCTGCTGTATTTTGGCGAGCTTCGTTCCCATCGCCGTCGACACAGGACTAGGCTTGCTCATCGTCTTGATAGTCTACGTGGCGGCCATGTTCACCCTTGCGGTGGGCGACCTCAGCTTCATGGCCCTGCTCCTGGGAGGAGAATATCCCTGGGACTGCTGATAGCTCATGCCCATGGATCAGCTCATGAGGTACTCACGTACTCCCTCCGTTTCTTTTTTGTCTGTATATAGGTTTGATCAAAGTCAAGTTTTGCATAATTTGACTAATTTTATATTAAAAAATATCAACATTTATAATATGAAATCAACATTTTCAGATGCATCATGAAATGTATTTTCATATTATAGTATAGTTTAAGTATTGTAGATGTTTATATTTTTTAATATAAATTTGGTCAAACTTTGTGTAGTTTGACTTTAACCAAAACTTATACGCGGAGTAAAAAAAAACGGAGGGAGTACGTTACGTAATGATCGATTTGCGGGGAATATTAATTAATATTGTGGTGCACTTCATCTGCCTAGTATTGGACCTTAATTTGATGCTGAGTTACCCTGTTATTTGTGTGATTGAGATATGCTATTGAGTACGTAGTATTGCTGAACAAGCTACTCCCTCCTTCCATTTATATAGGGCCTAATGCATTTTTTAAGACCGCCTTTGACTATTGACAAGATTAATAATACATGACATGCATAATGTGAAAATTACATCATTGAAAGCTCCTTTCACATATAAATGGAGTCTGCTTTGATGTAGTATTAATTGGACCTTTTTCTCTGCATGATCATCGGTATATGCGTAGCTTCGGTATAATAGATGTTGGTGAAATCGTCTATGTATGCATGCACTCATGTTGTATTTGGCGTTAAGCATTTCATTGTGCTGGCAACAATTGGCGTATCAATGTTGCATGGAATAACCAGTCCATCAGGGATGAGTTGAGGCCCTCCTTAATTTTGATGTCTTGGTTCACTTGGGAGTCAAAAATCGCCATTTGCTTATGGAACAGACCCACACGCTGCGCACTTGTATGAGCGAGAAAGGCCTTCATGACTAGTCACTTTAGCGCACATGCTGACATGCATGTAGCTTTCTAGAAGACATGCATAAAGTGAGCAGCATGAAAATACCCTTTGGCTCCCGCATGTATACACACTATATATGATGATTTTTTTTAATAATTAAACAAAAAGTCAAAATAGCTCAAAAGTATTTTTAGATTAAACTTGACTTACTTGCACACTAGTATATAAATTTTCACAAAAAAAAACAATGTTGACTTTGCAGAGAAAAAGATAAAATATATTTGCTATTATAGGTCACTATTCATGCTATTTTGACCGAAAATTTGTCTTTTTTTGAAAAGAAGTCGAAGAGAAATTTTCTTTTTGTGAAACTTTTCACACTAGTACAATGAAAAGTCAAGTTTATTTCAAAAATATTTTTAGAAAATTTTGACTTTTTATTGAATTGCTATTTTTTTTCCCATATAGAGTACATATGTACTCAGGAATCAAACTTCCCCTCCGTGAGCAGCAGGGCAAATCAGCAATGGCAGGCTACGTGCATGTTCGGGCTTGCAAAATGGACAAATGGTCCGCGGTAACATGCTAATGTACATAGGTCATCTTCGTCTTGGGCTTCTTCTTTCCATCTTGTGTTTCTTTTGCGACACAAAATTAAACAACTAACTGTGGCTTCCAAACTTATGAGTATTCGGCGGTGAATTACGGGCTATTGCATCCCAATTTGCAGGCTAGGAGTAAGCTTTCTCGGAGATCTTCAGCCCCTGCCGAGACGGCATCAGCATTTCAGCAACCTGCTCGAGTCTTGCCGTGTCTACGCCTATGAAATCACTCTATGATCTCTGACAATAACTCCACAACCACCTGAAAAGAGTTCATCTGAAAAGGCTGCATCAACGTTCGGAATTTTATGGCCAGGGGTGTGGCTTCTTCTAGTTTTTCAGACGTGAGATGGGCTTCATGTTTAGCTGCTCCCATTCCCCGTTAGGTGTACAAACTAAATAACAGAGGTCTTCACTGATAACCGTTGGTTAGCTGAATAGTTTGACACGAGTAGTACTCCCTCTGTCCCTAAGTGTCTCAACTTTATATTAAATTTGTGTCATACAGAAAACTATTGTGTATGTAGTAAAAAAGCCTTTCGCCCCGCTTTATATATAAAGCAACATCCTCAACAACCCGGTACAAACACCCGCCAACACTACACACGTACACATGAAAGGCAGAATACATACGCGCTGAGCACAACAACAACACCCCTAGCGCTACAAGAGCAACCGGGGTCCTCAAGCATGAACACGCCACCGGGAAGATATGAAGCAGCATGCGACAAACCGTAGGCTCCAAGGCGACGCCTCCAGGAAGGATACGACACCGGGGCGCCGCCACCGCCCGACCCGACGATCAGAATTTGCTCTGGAGCAATACAACAGGCAATGATAGCCGCAACGATGCCTTCAAGAAGGGAACGAGCTTCCGAACGCCACACCCCGGCGACCACGTGGCCCACACGGCCATGACCATCGGGCAGCACCTAACCACGGGCTCTGCTAATGAGCACCGCGGAACCACCACCAGGGCTGCCGCCCCGACATCCAAGACCTTGACACCACCTCACTCGAGACCCGCCGCTACCCAACCAAAGATACGAGCGGAAAGGAGCCTTTCGCACCCTTGGGCTGCCCTAAAGCTGAAACCCAATAGACCGGCCAAAACTGGTCTCCATCTACCCGTCATGTGGCACCGGATGCGAGACGCGGTCAGTCCTGCTGTTGGGCGCAAGACGAGGTCGATCCTGCTGTCGGGCGTGAGACGAGCGATGGAACGTAGCCAGGGGAGGGTCGAACCTTCAACGACGATAGCGACCAGACGACGAGGACAGGGACTGTAGGTCAAAATGGACTGCCTACAAATGAGCCAACGCCAGAAAACCAGTTGTCGCCGCAGCCAACCCGCCGAACTGCCATGATATCGGCTCAGTGAATGGAAGCCGCCACGCCCAGTGGGCTGAGTCACCTCGCTGCTGCCGCCCACAGTCGGAGCAGCCTCCACGCCGGGCCGCTACCCCAACCAATGTCGCCCACCGAAAAAATGCATCAGATTCGGATGGCACACACCCACTACCACCAGCCCCAGCCAACCTCCAGCCCCCGACCGAAACCAGAGGAGAGGAAGGGGGATACCCACACCGCTACGCCGCCACCTCCGCCAGTAGATCACCACCGCGAGGACGACCGCCCGCAGCCCGCACCCACCGCGTCTGGGTCTGGTAGCCCGCCTTCACCACACCGGTCGTGCATCACCAGGGCATGGCCCGTCATGCTGTCACCGCACCCGCGCGCCACCACCAGCGCCGATGCGACGCCATAGGGTGGAGCCCCACAGAAACACCACCACCAGGTCGTGGGCCGTCGGACCGCGCCGGCCACCTTGCACGAAGAGACGAGAGGGGCCCTGTCGCCGGCGGCGGCGAGCGAAGAGGAGGCAGGAGGAGGGGGCGTTGGCGTAAGCGGTGCGGTCGCCCTCCCCGTTGCCCGCGGGAGGGGATAAGGTTCCACCGTGGTGGCCTGCCGCCACCAAATCTGCTCTTTCTGTCAACACTGGTTCACTGTGTATGTAGACCCAGTTCTTTTGCCAGATTCTTCTAGAATCTGGCCCCTACCCATTTATTTTACAATTCTATCTAGTTAGGGTCTAATTAGGTAGGATTGTAAAATAAAAGAGGGTCAAAGATTCTAGGATAAGCCAGAGAGGGGCAGATCTGCAAAAGAGCTGGGCCGTAAGCTCATGCTCTGCGTTTGTGGGCCTTCGGCGACTAATGAGTTGCTACATGTGCCATTGGCTTCATATGGACCATGCAAATTTCAAAAGACCAAACCAAAGTGAACTCTCTGCTGTATGCATCATTTCTACTTGAACATCTGTAGCCATCTGCAGAAAAGTAAACTACGCCTCTAACTGTACACTACTACCGCAAATGGAATGGACTGGCCTATGATTTTTTTTGAGAATTACTGGGCTAAGAGCCGGATCCCCTGACGTACGGCCACCTGACGTTGGGCCACTGACGCGTGGGTCCGGGTCCACACGTCAGCGAGTGCGCCGTACGTCAGAGGAGCTGCGTCCGGGTGGGTGGTAGCTGGCAATGGCAGCAGTAATGAGCAAGGCAGGCGGGAGCTAAAACGAGCTGAGAGCACCTTCAGCCGGACATGGTTAATCCGACCTCTCAAACGCCCGTGCGTCGTCCGCGGACGCGCCCGGACGCGTTCGCGGACAGTGAACGGTCATACCTCAAAAAATGCATTTCACATTCGGATATCTTAAATTAGAAATCTTAAATTCATATTATTAAATGCAACGTGAAACCTAAAGCGGAGCTCTCCCCGTTCCGCTCTCCGCTCGCCCGGCTATGCCCCGGCCATGTCCGATGGCCGGCTGTGCTCCTCAGAGTTTTGGTTCGGTCGCCGACAAGGTAGAGTAGGGCATGTAACACAAGCCGGCTCACGGGACTCAAGGCGCCGCCGGGTCCCATGCCCAACTCTTGGTCGTTGGAGCCCGGGAACCAGAAAGGTGTCGGTGGATGTCAGATCGATGACATATTCGTCCTAGGATGAGTCGCGGACGTCGAGGACGATGTGGTTGCGGCGCCCGGACTGATGCGCCATACAGTGCGCCGGAGAATGCGACTCCGTCTCACCGACGTCCACCGCCGTGAGGGCTGCTGCCGTCTCCCACGTCCGGTGCCTTGCACGGGGGGCACGTCGTGCCATGGCCTCGTCGGACGAGGCCCATCGTGTGTGCCCATGCTCGGCGCGTCAACGGAGGCGTTGCGCGGCCGCCAGCGCGTTCGGACGCCAGAAGGACCGCACGGCCTCCGGCGAGGCAGTTACAGCTGGCCTAGCGCTTGATCCATGCGTCATTTGGGCGGACGCAATGGATTTCCAACGGAAGGAGTCCGAGCGCGGCCATGCACGGGCCTCTTTCCGGGCGCGATGGAGCATAAGCTGGACGTCCATCTCCTCTTTGGGGCAGCGTGGGATGAGCTCGGGGGTCGACGGATCTGAAGGTGAAGGACTTGGATCCGCTGCCCACCATGCCGGAGACGGCTGGAAGAAGCCCGAGACGAGCTTGGGTGACGGAGGAGAGTGGAGGGAAGGGGAGTGAAATGGCTGTCCGGCGAGCGGATGGGGAGAAATTTATGTGGGGTTAGATGGATCAGCGCGTGACCCATGCCCAACATGGCGGGCTTGCCGGGGCGCATCCGGGCGCCCCTTATCCGTCCAGTATTTCGGCTTGATATGAGGGATGGCATTCAGTCCGGGCGTTTGGGGGCTGTTTGAGTGGCCACTTGGGCTAAAAAATCATGACAGAATAGTGAACGAGCCGCTTGAGTATAAAGCGGGTTTGAGGCGCCCAGCTGTAGAGGCTTAAGCTAGCCTTTTACGCGCTGCCCGGGTGCAACACCCCCGTGCTTTCCTGTGTCCCTGCAACGTCGCTGCCATGAGACGATATCACATGCCGCCGCACCGGACTCTAGACCGCGGAAACTGCTCGACACGTCGCGTCGTGGGTGTTGGGCGTCTCATCGCAGGCTCGCCACAGCGTTGCTCGACTCGGTAAAGGGGAGGAGCACACCAAGTCTCTAGACGAGAAACAAGAATTCCTTACTGTGCAACTCCAGTCTGGGCAGCGCGGGCCGACGCGAGCGTCTCACCAAGGTTCCACGAAGCGTTGCTCGGTATATGTGGGAGGGGCACACCAAGCTTGCAAGCAAACAGGAAGCGCCGACCAGTTGACGCACGGTGAGTGAATTCCATCTTCATCTTGGTCTTTGTAAGACAATAGGCTTTGGGGGGAACCGGCACAACCCTCTAGGGGTGGCCTATCACACACACACACATATATATATATATATATATATATATATATATATAATAAGGTGGTATACAACGTTACAATATACACATGTAAATACAGTCTAACACCCTCCCTCAATCTTAGCCACTTTCTAATGAATCTAGAAGGGTAAGATTGCGCCTGCAAGTCTCAAACTGTGGCAAAGACAATGGCTTGGTGAAGATGTCAGCAAGTTGATCCTTGGAAGAAATAAACTTGATCTGTAGTTGCTTCTGAGAGACACGTTCACGCACAAAGTGATAGTCAACTTCAATGTGTTTCGTTCGGGCATGGAATACCGAATTTGCAGAAAAGTATGTAGCACCGATGTTATCACACCAAAGAACAGGAGGCTGTGTATGGGGTATACTTAACTCCTGAAGCAAGGACTGTACCCAGATGATCTCTGATGTGGCATTGGCCACAGCCTTATACTCAGTCTCAGTACTGCTACGTGAGACAGTAGCCTGTTTCCGAGCACTCCAGACAATCAGGTTAGAGCCAAAGAAGACAGCATAACCCCCCGTGGATCGCCTGTCATCCGGATTGCCAGCCCAGTCTGCATCAGAATATGCTGAAAGACAACCAGAGTCAGACGGCCGAATATGCAAACCATGAGCCACCGTGAAACGAATATAGCACAAAATCCGCTTAACAGCAGACCAATGAGTGTCACGGGGTGACTGCAGATACTGGCAGACTCGGTTAACAGCATAGGAAATGTCTGGTCGCGTGATCGTCAAGTACTGGAGCCCACCAACAATACTCCTGTACTCTGTCGCATCAGAAGAAGAAAGAAGCACACCATCAACATCATTGAGCTTATCAGTGGTAGACATGGGTGTAGTCGTCGGTTTGCACTTAAGCATCCCAGCTCGCTGCAACAAATCCAGAGAGTACTTCTTCTGCGTCATAACAAGGCCAGCAGCACGAGAAGTAACCTCCACACCAAGAAAGTAATGAAGCTTCCCAAGGTCCTTGACCGCAAAATCAGCACCAAGTGAGCGAACAAGCGCAGTAGCAGCCGACTGAGAGGAGCTGACCAAAATGATATCATCTACATAGACCAACAAGTACATAGTAACCTCAGGCCTTTGAAGAAGAAACAATGAGGAGTCAGCAGTTGATGATGCAAAACCATGAGCACGAAGAGCCATTGCAAGACGAGCATGCCAAGCACGAGGAGCCTGCTTCAGACCATAAATTGCCTTGGACAGACGACAGAGATGATCAGGGCGATCCGGATCAGAGAAACCCGGAGGCTGGCGCATGTAAACCTCCTCCGCCAAGACACCATGAAGAAAAGCATTTTGAACATCAAGCTGACGAAGAAACCAACCTCGAGTAACAGCCAGAGAGAGAAGAAGTCTGATGGTAGTAGGCTTGACCACTGGATTGAAGGTGTCTTCATAGTCAAGTCCAAAACGCTGTCGAAAACCACGAGCAACCAGACGAGCCTTATAGCGCTCAATGGACCCATCAGAATGCCTCTTCACTTTGAAAACCCATTTGGAATCAATGACATTTACCCGTGATTGTGGAGGAACAAGAGTCCATGTCTGATTGCGAAGAAGCGCTTGATACTCCTGCTCCATGGCCTCTCTCCAATGGGGAATGCGCATAGCAGCTTGATACGTGCGTGGCTCAGAGGATGGATCTGCGAGAGCAGCAGACATGCACGCCGCTAACCAAGCAACTGTGCCATCGTGACGTTGCTTAGGCTGAAAAATGCCACTCCGACTGCGCGTATGTGGACGTAGAGCAGCAGCAGGAGCCGGCGGAGGCGAAGGTGACGGAGACGTGACGGTCGCCGGAGATGCAGGAATCACCTCAGGCGAGCTCGGGACAGACGACTCCGGGCTGCATGGCGAAGACTGGCCCGACGACAGGGGCTCAGAGGCCATGGGCGAACCGAGAGTGGGCGAGGCCAGCTCCGGTGACACCGGCCCAGACGGCCTTGGCGAGGCGAGAGCAGGCGAGGCCGGCCCTGGTGAGAAGGGCCCAGTCACCCTGGGCGAGGCAGGGGCGGGCGAGGCCAGGCCTGGTGATGACTGCCCCGACGCCCTGGGCGAGACGGGGACCGAGGAGGCCGGCCCAGTCGGCGGGGTTGCAGGGCGCGACGATGGCGAAGGCAGCCCAGAAGCCAGAGGCGACCGGGCCAGGACGTTGATCGGCCGTGCATGAGCACGGAAAATGAGGCCATGCAGGGGCGCCATGTGCTCCTCATGCACAACAGAAGGTGCCGAGGATGAAGGCGATGGCGACGAAGAGGAAGATGGCACTTCCAGAATCTCCAAATGAGCCCCACGACCAGTGCCTGCACCATGGTTAGGCAACAATAGAGGAGAATATGCAACATCATCAAATTGGTCAGAAGCAACAGAGGATGAATGCATGACAGGTGGCTCGGTAGTGGACACAGGGAGTTTGGCAAAGGGAAAAACATGCTCATCAAACACAACATCCCGAGAGATGTAGACACGATTAGTGGGCACATGAAGACATTTGTATCCTTTATGAAGAGAGCTATAACCAAGAAAAACACACTTCTTGGAACGAAACTCGAGCTTACGCTTGTTATATGGACGGAGATGGGGCCAGCAAGCACACCCAAACACCTTGAGAAAGGTGTAGTCCGGTTGTTCATTAAGGAGAACTTCAATGGGAGTCTTCATATTCAAAACACGAGTGGGAGTACGATTGATGAGAAAACATGCAGTGGTGAAAGCATCACTCCAAAAACGAAACGGAACAGATGCATGGGCCAAAAGAGTCAGACCAGCTTCAACAATGTGACGATGCTTACGTTCTACTGAACCATTCTGCTGATGTGTATGTGGACATGCTAAACGGTGAGTGATCCCAAGCGACTGAAAGAAGGAGTTGAGGTTGCGATACTCGCCACCCCAGTCCGACTGAACATGAACAATTTTGTGCTTGAGAAGGCGTTCAACATGTTTTTGGAACTGAACAAAAATGTCAAACACATCAGATTTACGTTTGATAAGATAAAGCCAGGTAAAGCGGCTGTAAGCATCAACAAAACTGATATAGTAATTATGACCACTAACAGAAGTCTGAGCAGGACCCCATACATCTGAAAACACAAGTTCTAAAGGATGTTTCACCTCACGACTGGACTCCGAAAAAGGAAGTTGATGACTCTTCCCCTGCTGACAAGCATCACACACTGCTACATCTTTATTACTAGACACACTAGGAAGCTCATGACGACGCAAAACATGCCGGACAATAGGTGTGGCCGGGTGACCAAGACGAGCATGCCACTGTGACGGAGATACCCGAACTCCACTGAAGACGCGAGCGACGCCAGGATGCTCCAGACGATAGAGACCTTGGCAGAGCCGCCCACTAAGAAGAATGTCCCTCGTGCCCCGATCCTTAATAAAAAGATCAAAAGGATGAAATTCACAAAGCACATTATTATCACGAGTGAGTTTAGGAACTGAAAGAAGATTACGTGTCACAGATGGAACTCGAAGAACATTGCAAAGTTGAAGACTCCTATTGGCATGTCTAGTGAGAAGTGATGCTTGACCAATATGAGAGATGTGCATACCTGCTCCATTGGCGGTGCGGATCTTGTCGGAGCCATGGTAGGGTTCACGAGTGTGAAGCTTCCCCATCTCACTGGTCAGGTGCTCTGTCGCCCCAGAGTCCATGTATCAGTGGGGGTCAATGGAGTAGGACTGAGTGTGTCCCTGCGGCTTCTGCGGCGGCGGACGATCAGCCATGGCGACCTGACGTGCAAAGTTGCGTGTATCCTTCCCGTCATTGCCGAGACCAAGAAAACCCCGCTGGAAGCGCTTGTGACACTTCGAGGCCCAGTGCCCATCGCGACCACAAAGCTGGCACACACGTGGACCGCCAGCCCCTGGTAGCGTCGCAGTAGGAGGAGGGGCCGAGGCGGGTGGTGGTGACTGCCCCGAAGGAAGCCCTGGATGAAGCAGAGGAGCGACCACCCTTGGTGGCGGCGTTTGCCGAGAGGGCGCCGTTGCCCCTGGATCGGCGCGTCTCGACTCGTTGCTCAGTAAGCAGGAGGCGTGAAAAGACCTCGTGTGCTGGCATGGGCGTGGAGTTGCCCCTCTCATTGATGATCTCGACTAGGGCGTCATACTCCTCATCAAGACCATTGACAATAAACGAGTTGAACTCGGAGTCGGTGAGGGGCTGTCCAATGGAGGCCAGCGTGTCGGCGAGACTCTTGACTTTGTTGTAGAACTCAGTGGCGGTGGAGTCAAGCTTCTGACACTCCCCAAGTTGGCGACGGAGCCCAGATACACGAGCCTGCGACTGTGCCGCAAACGAGCGCTCAAGAATAGTCCATGCCTCGTGGGACGTCTTGGCGAAGACAACAAGCCCAGCAACGGCCGGAGAGAGCGACCCCTGGATGGAGGAGAGGTTCGCCTGATCCTGCCCTGTCCAGACACGGTGAGCCGGATTATAGACCGGACCGTGCACGCTGTCAACCAGCGCGGGAGGGCAAGGGAGAGAGCCGTCGACATAGCCAAGCAGATAGTGACTCCCAAGAAGCGGAAGAACCTGCGCGCGCCAGAAGATGTAATTGTCCGACGACAACTTGATGGTGATGAGATGGCCGAAGTGAAACGGCGGCGGCGGCTGCGATCCCATCGAGGAGACTGGCTGAGGTGAGACCACCGTGGAGACAGTCAGAGGGGCAGCCGGCGCGGTGACAGAGGGCGCGATGGCCGCGTTTGACGCCGCGAAGCCTGCCAGCGCGACGTCCTCCGCCACCAGCGGCGCAGTGGTCGAGGGCACGACAGCCGCGGTTGACGGGGCGGCGGCGGTGTGGGCCACAAGCGCCTGCCCGGGCGAAGTAGCAGCCGGCGGGAGCGCGAAGAGGGAGCCGACGCTCCGTGTCCCGATCGGCGCCTGAAGGGAGGCGGCATCCAGCGGCCTCGAGAGAAGTGCCGCGAGGGAGGCCGGCAGAAAACCGGTGGCGGTGGAGCCGGACGCAGCGGCGGACGTCATAGCAGTCGGGCGACGGCGACGGCGGGCGCCGCGGCGGCGGCGGCGTCGGCGGCGGTTTAGGGTTTTAGGCGGAAGCGGACGTAACCTAGCGTGATACCATGTAAGACAATAGGCTTTGGGGGAACCGGCACAACCCTCTAGGAGTGGCCTATCACATATATATATAATGAGGTGGTATACAACGTTACAATATACACATGTAAATACATTCTAACAGTCTTCTTCTTCCTCTGCCTTCCCTGTGCGTACCTTTCTTGCTGATATCTTCCGGCCAGGCTCGATCCATGGACTCCTCGCAGAAACACCTTGGATCCATGGATGCCAAGATGCCTCTTCTGCTGTTTGTGACCCAGGCCAAGAAGCCGATGGCCGCTTGTCCGCTCCAGGATGCTACCCTCCTGGCCAGCGCTTGGGCGCTCGTCACCGCAGGCCTCTTCGCCGTCTCCTACGCCTTGGGCTCCCAAGTCGTGGACGCGCTCTGCATCCAGCAGGTAACAACGACGGCTCCTGCTTCTAGTTCAACTACCCCGGCCCTTTGCCGGCCTGATGCTGGATCTACCACGCGCCAAGTTCGTCTTCCTCTTCGTGCAGCTGCCGTGGTGCGATTTCCGCGAGGAGAACGCCGTGGAACGCTCCCTCCGGATCGGCCTGTGGTGCTGCGCCGTGCTCCAGGCGGCCACGGCGGCGCTGGCTCTGCTGCTCCCGTGCCGGCGCCACCGCCGGATCCGCCGTGCCGTTGCCTACCTCGCCGTCGCGGTCGCCATCGTCAGCCACTGTATTTTGGCCAGCCTCGTCCTCCTCTCCGCCGACGCAGGACTAGGGTACCTCTTGCTCATCCCCTTGATCGTCTACGCCGCGGCGGCGCTGGTGCTGCTACTCCCGTGCCGTTGCCTCCGGATCCGCCATGCCCTCGCCTGCCTCACCGTCGCGGTGGCGGTCGCCATCCTCGGCTGCTGTATTTTGGCGAGCTTCGTCCCCATCGCTGCCGACACAGGACTAGGCTGGCTCATTCTTTCGGTCGTCGGCCCGGCGTTCATCTTCACCCTTGCGGTGGGCGACCTCAGCTTCCTGGCCCTCCTCCGGGGAGGGGAATTCCCCTGGGAGTTCCGCTGAGGAGTAGCTGCTGATCGGTCAGCCGCAAGCTCATGCCCATCGATCACCTCATGAGGTACTGACGCACATAACGATCGACTTGCAGGGAATATTAATATTGCGGTGCACTTCATCTGCCTAGTATTGGACCTTAATAATTTGATGCTGAATTAGCCTATTATTTGTGTGATCGAGATATGCTATTGAGTAGTACTCCCTCCGTTCGAAATTACTTGTCTCAGAAATGGATGTATCTAGAACTAAAATACATCTAGATACATTCATTTCTACGACAAGTAATTCCGAACGGAGGGAGTAGTATTGATGAACAATCTATATATATGGAGTCTTTGATGCAGTATTAATTGGACCTTTTCTCTGTACGATCAACGGTATATGCCTATCTTCGGTATAATTGATGTTGATGATCTTGTTATGCGCCACATTCCTTGCACCTTAACTGTGCTAAACAAAAATAGTCGACCATAGCAAATTTTGTTCATTAAGCTACAAGCATATGACCGACGGACTAATTCGCTAGGGTATTGAGTTTTCTTCTCGTTGACAACATGTTTCATGTGTTGAGAGCTTTGGACTTTTGATCGGTGAACTTTGCATGTGTTTAGAACGGATTCCCATTCAACTGTGAGCCTCTCACTTTGTTAAAGCAATTAGCTCGGATGCTCTCGTAGTAGATTGGTTTCATTTCTTTCCTTTCAGGGTGGTTTAAGGTGATATGGATGATGGGGGCGTCTGTGCCAATATTTATCTTCCTCGCCTTTTTCTTTTCTTGGGCCTTTGGAGCACATGATATGGGTCAAGCTGAACCCAGTCTCAACAAAGATATAAAAAGCAGTGTAGTCAAATCTACAATGGCAGCTAAATACATGTTCGGGGTTGCAAAACGGACAAGTGGTCCGCGGTAACATACTAATAATATACATATGTTACATACCGGTAGATTGGATTTGCATTGTGTTTCGGGTTTTGCTAGAACTCATCTAGATGAGATATAATTTGGTCTCATTTACCTTTTATAGCCATTGGATGTGATGCTATAAGATGCGTGTGTGCTGACGTGGGTTGTATGTGTTCTTGTTTTCAAAGTGAACGAGACCAAATTATATCTCATCTAAATGAGTTCTAGGTACTCCCTTGTGTTTCACATAAACTATGACTAACATAAAACACTTGGGGAATTTTGAAGACTTCTAATCCTTAGGATTTTTTTCCTATGTGAGCTGTTTGATTCGTAGGATTGTAAAACATAGAAACTTTTCCATAGGATTCATTTGCACTAGATTTTATAAAAAATTTTCCATCCACTCAAACCTCTTTGAAAAAATCCTACGTTTTTTCCTGTGCACAATCAAACATTCATACAATCATGTAGGATTCAAGATGACATGTCATCCCAATCCCACGTTTTTTCTATTCCTGCGTTTTGGAAATCCTACGAATTAAAGAGGCCCTTGAAGTGAACCAACACAGGCAGACAGCCCCGGCCCGTGTCGCCTACCCTAGGCGACACGGGCGGCATCCCCCACAGCACCGCCACCGGATCCCACCCTCCCACTCCTCCCCTCGCCGCCGCCGGACCCCACCCTCCCACTCCTCCCCTCGCCGCCGCCGGAGGCCACCACTAGGCAAAGCCTGCTGTGTCATGGCCGCGGCGGCGGGGCCTCCTCCCGAGGCCGCAACGCCTCTCCGCCCCCTCTATCCCCAACCACCTTGTCGGGATCCTCAGCCGCCAAACACGTCGTTGGCGCGCTCTTCGGCCGGTCACGGCCCTCCAGCGGCCGTACCCCCCTCCCCCGCCCCCCCTCCGCATGGTGCAGCGCCTTCCCTCTGCCCCCGACCACCCCGTCGCGATCCTCCGGCCCAACCCCCCGTCAGTGCGCGGCTTCGGCGCTCCCCAGATGTGTGACGCCCGGATAATTAAGCTACAGTAATCACGGACTAATGGTGCCACATCACCACGATTACTGTTGTTAACCTTGCGATGATTTGAAGCCGTTTCAAAATTCAAATTCAAATTAATGTCAATAATAAAAGTTTTCAAAAATTAAAATAAAAATGTTCGGTTTGTACTAAATATTGCATAGATAATTATGGTGTAGAAGACACAGTTTTATAAAATGCATAAATATTTTAAATTGAATTAAAACAGAAGAGAAATAAATAAAAGAAAGAAAATACAAAAGATACAAACAAACAAACCAAAAAAAAAGGAAAAGGAACCCCCCCATCTGGGCCTCGGCCCAGCAGGCCGACGGACCGCCAGGCCGGCCCACCCCGGTCCCCCCTTATCCCCCCACGCGACCAAACCCTAAACAACTACCACCCCCACTCCCCTCGTTCCCCCACTCTCTCTCGCCTGATTCCCTCCCCATCTTCCTCGCGCCGCCACACACTCAGCGGCGAGGGCCCTCGTGCCCGAACCCCCATCGCAACCTCTCCTCTCCAGTGCTCCCCCGCGGCTCTCCGGTGCTCCTCAGGCGGGACGCAGCTGCCATTCGTCGACGAGGCAACCACCGCGCCGGTGGTCTTCTTCTCCCTCGTTCTGGATCGGGCACGACCCCCCCGACGCCACGACGTCATCGCCGTCCCCGGTCGCCGGAGCCGCCCCTCGTCTACCTCCACCTCGTCGGACGCCTCACCGACCTCCTCCCCGCCGGCGCCATCACGCCTCACCGCCGAACTCCCCTACAACAGGGTTGAGAATCCCATCCCCCTGCTT
Source organism: Triticum aestivum (assembly GCF_018294505.1). Classification (NCBI taxonomy): domain Eukaryota; kingdom Viridiplantae; phylum Streptophyta; class Magnoliopsida; order Poales; family Poaceae; genus Triticum; species Triticum aestivum. The sequence continues at coordinate 640,069,463 of NC_057795.1, forward strand.
CCCTCTCCCCATCGTCCCGCACGGCCATCGCCATGCTCAGCGCGCTGGCCGCCCCTGTTCCCCTGTCTCGCCCGCCGTTTCGTGCCTCCGTTGCCGCTGCTCGCCCGTCCACAGGGCTGCTGCTGTGCCTGGACGTCGCGCGTCACTGCACGCCCCCTGTGCACTCCGCTGGCGCTGCCGCGCCCCTTCCCCCACTCGCTCCATGCCTCGTGTCCGCCCCTCCCAGCGCCAGCTGGCCGCCGGCCACCCGTCGACCAGGCTCCGGCCACGGCCTCGCCCACAGTCGTGGGTGTGTGTGCGTGTGTGTGGCCGGTTGTGCCCCTGACCACCGGGGCCCAGCCTCTGGATAAGAACGAAAAACAAATGAACAAAAATAAGTGTTAGTTAAAATATTAGTATGTTAATTAATTAGTTAATTAAGTAAATAGCATAATATAACCAAGTGACAGATGGGCCTCACTGTTAATTAAGCAAGTTTTCCTAAACTAATAGAGTTATGAGTCAATGACAGTGGAACCCACTTGTCAGGTTGACCAGGTCAACGGTCAATGCTGACTGGGCTGTTGACCTTGACTGGCCCCACCAGTCAGCCTCTGCTGACTGGGCAGTTGACCAAGTCAACGGGGCCTACGGGTCAGCCACACAAGTCCATCTCTGGCTACACTTCTGCGTACCCATAGCAATTTAACATTTAATTTCTGAATTAAAATAATTTAGGAAATGATTAAAACCTTAGAAAAATCATATAAAATAATCCATAGCTCGGATCAAAAAACTTTCTACATGAAAGTTGCTCAGAACAACGAGACGAACCCGGCATCGCAGCCCGTTCGTCCGCTACGCATCCCTAGCATAGTGAACCTACAACATTTCACCTCCGGTTCATCTGTCCAAAAACGCGAAACACTTGGGATACTTTCCCGGATGTTTCCCCCCTTCGTCGGTATCACCTACTACCGCGATTGGGCACACCTAGCATCGTTACTTGTCATGTCATGCATCGATATGCATTCGTTTGCATTGTATTCATTGTTTCTTCCCCCTCTTCTCTCCGGTAGACCACGAGACCGACGCTGCTGCTGCCCAGTTCGACTACGGAGTTGACGACCCCTCCTTCTTGCCAGAGCAACCAGGCAAGCCCCCCCCTTTGATCACCAGATATCGCCTATTCTCCTCTATACTGCTTGCATTAGAGTAGTGTAGCATGTTACTGCTTTCCGTTAATCCTATTCTGTTGCATAGCCTGTCATTGTTGCTACAGTCATTGATACCTTACCCGCAATCCTAAATGCTTAGTATAGGATGCTAGTTTATCATCATTGGCCCTACATTCTTGTCAGTCTGCCTCGCTATACTATTGGGCCGTGATCACTCGGGAGGTGATCACGGGTATATACTATACATACATACATACTATACAGATGGTGACTAAAGTCGGGTCAGCTTGATGAGTACCCGCAAGTGATTCTGATGAGGGGGCTGAAAGGACAGGTGGCTCCATCCCAGTAGAGGTGGGCCTGGGTTCCCGACGGCCCCCGACTGTTACTTTGTGGCGGAGCGACAGGGCAGGTTGAGACCACCTAGGAGACAGGTGGGCCTGGCCCTGTTTGGCGTTCGCGGATACTTAACACGCTTAACGAGATCTTGGTATTTGATCTGAGTCTGGCCATTTGGTCTATACGCACTAACCATCTACGCGGGAGTAGTTATGGGTATCCCGACGTCGTGGTATCAGTCGAAGCCTTCGTGACATCAGCAACTGAGCGGCGCGCGCCGGATTGGAACGTAAGCCTGCTCTTCTATTAAGGGGGCTAGTTCTGCTTCCGGCCGCGTTCGCAACGTGCAGGTGTGATAAGGGCGATGCGCCCAGACCCTTGTGCGCTTAGGTTTTGACCGGCGTGCTGACCTCTCTGTTGTGCCTAGGTGGGGCTGCGACGTAGTGTAGCTCCTTGCTTGCGAGTACTTTGGATGAGTACTCACGGTTGCTTTGCTCCCTCTTTTCCCCCGTTTTCCTCTTCTTCTCGGATGCCGCAACCAGACGTTGGAGCCCAGGAGCCAGACGCCACCGTCGACGACGACTACTACAATAGAGGTGCCTATTTCTACGTGCAGGCCGCTGACGACGACCAGGAGTAGTTAGGAGGATCCCAGGCAGGAGGCATGCACCTCTTTCGATCTGTACCCCAGTTTGTGCTAGCCATCTTATGGTAACTTGTTTAACTTATGTCTGTACTTAGATATTGTTGCTTCCGCTGACTCGTCTATGATCGAGCACTTGTATTCGAGCCCTCGAGGCCCCTGGCTTGTATTATGATGCTTGTATGACTTATTTTATTTTTAGAGTTGTGTTGTGATATCTTCCCGTGAGTTCCTGATCTTGATCGTACACGTTTGCGTGTATGATTAGTGTACGATTAAATCGGGGGCGTCACAAGTTGGTATCAGAGCCAGCTGCCTGTAGGAATCCCCCTTTCCAACTCCTTGGCCGAAGTCGAGTCTAGACAATATAAAACTTTTACTAACATGGCTGTGTGCCTTACGGGCCCACGTCGCCATTGGGTGGTACTAGAATCTTTTACTCCTTGTCTATACTCTGGGACTCTGATCTCTCCTCTATTCGTGTTAAATGAATTTTACTAAATCTAACATTAGGATCTCGTTATCACTTTCACCCGGAGAGCCTCTTATTAATGATGATCATCTGCGGCACGTGAAGACCCTGAAGATACTCTCCGCTGTTAACCTGAGAACTTATGTTCATCGCATTTGGAATTCCCCTTCCACCGTCAACCCTTATGGATAACTACTTGCAGTTGTTATTCTTACATTCATCCCCAGTTGGTCTTGTTATTACCAGATACCTCGAAACACTCGTCGTTGTTTCGATAATCCTTTGAGCTTATCGCCTTGCTGTTCTTTGTCACCTGAATACCCCTAAGGATAATTCTCGCACTTATCGAGTATCCGCTCATCCCCCAGTTGTTCATGTGTTTCACAATGGTCTTCGAAATACTATTCGATCCTCCAAAAATCCTTAGTAACTTATTGCTCTGTCATACTTGTCTACTTGCATGATGGATGCTTTCTATATGTCTGGCAATATTCGTTAGTATCCTTAGGCATCGTCATTTTGATCCTTTTGATTCAACATGAGTGCGAATGCACGCAATCATCAGTTGATCCTTTTAAATTATCTTCCCGGCTCGGACGTCATTTTAAACATGAGCTGGTTCTCAACCAATCCAAATGCCGTCGATAGTACCCCTAAGGCTATTCAACTTATCCACCCCTAATTAGAACATTGCTTCTGTTCCCTTAATTTGGAAATCATAATTCCTTTGCATTTGAGCTCTGGATTAGTCAGTTGTTTCTATAATCCAATGCCCTTGCATTGTTACTTCCTCTGATTGTGTGCTGATGCTCACATCAGCTCTGTTATGGACCGACAGATCCTTTAATGGATTTTATCCGACATTGTCCTTCATATTCAATAACCTTGTGAGCCTTCCCTTGGATATATAATGCCTTTGGTAAATTGTATCATCTGCTTTTGAACAATGCTCTACTTTCGAGCTTGTATTATTTACTCCGAAGTTTGTGGTATATGTTCCTAAGATGCCCTGATGGGTTGAACCTATGCCTTCCCTAATCTGTGTGAACTCGAAAGATTTCACGGGTCAAATTATCTGGTATTGCACCAGGTAAAACTTTCAACAACTAATGTCATTTTCGAAATACGAGAGGTGAATGAAGGTTATGCATTAAAGAAGTGGGAGTCGACCTTGAACTTTGTGTTCATGCCCATGGACACGATGTAGATCCTATCATGGAAGCTTCTTGTAACTATTTCCTTGATATAATATCCTTTGGTATCGGTGAATTGATCCTTTGCAATCGTGGTTCCGACCATGTCCTCCTTTAAATACCATTTCCTGTGCAAGTTTAAGCACTTGTCTTCTATAGAGCAATACCCCAGTCCAACCTCTACTTGGATCTGTTGTCGAGTATTACCCCCTGGTATCTCGAGATTATCATGGAACTGCATGACTTCTTATGAGTTATTCATCAAGTGCTACCTTCCCACTGATTCCAATTTTTCACGGGCTCTGAGTTATTAAACACTCAAAGACACCGATGACTGAACCGAGTCCGCACTACGGTTCAACATCTCTTCAGTAAGCTTCTATAAGTACGAGTTTGTACCCGATCACGCCATTCCTAGCCTGTTTGGCTATATCATTGTCGTGATGATTCTAACTGTGCTACCTGGTCCTTCTTCTCGGAGCACAAATTTCGACGGTGAGCTAATCTTACAATCGATCTTCCTCGTCATATCGTTCGCCTTGAACAACAATCCTGATTTCAAGTTTGTGTCCTACCCATGGTTCCAATAACCTTCCGCTACCTCATTCCTTTGACTTAATGTCATCGCTGATTGATTACGTCTTCATGGAATCTCTCGACAAATGTGTCGTGATCATCATGACCGTTCTGAGCTCTTCTAGGATATCATCTGAACTCATGATGACAAATACCTTCCTTTCCCCTCGTTGATTTGTGTTATCCTTGCCAACATTATTGCCTTCCCTCCGAGGCAAACTTGTTCGTGTTTTGTGTTATACCTTGAGTTCCTTGCTACCCAGCATTGTTCTTCTTTACCTTGTAATATTACCACCTTTTATGTCGAGAATGTCGTGGGAATTTCACCACCTCTTGAGAATTCTTGGTATGGTGATACTTCTCACCATCGCCATTCTTCTTGGGTCCTCGTGTTGATTCCAACCAGGGTACCAACAAGTGAGCGGTGCTGTTTGGATTCCGCCCTTCTAGGATCCATATTGCTTTGAAGTTAATGGTCGACCGTTCATTCTTAGACTATTGATTATTGAATCACCATTCCAATGTTGGTCGTGCAATCCAGCCCATATTTCGGGTGCACCTTTCAACCAATGTTTAATTGTGTATGTTTTCCTCGAGCATACATCATTATACCATTTGATCTGACAAATGCTATCTCCTTGTTCACATAATTGTGGAAATCCACCTTTTTGGAAATCTCAAGGATTGTTACTTACTCCATCAGCTACCCCGTCATCCTCTCGTTGGTTTAAATGATGAACTCTTGAGTTGGAACTTGCTTCCATAGTACATTCCCCAATAATCTTACGATGTCGTCTCGTCAATTTGTCTTGCACCTTTTCTTCTCGGGCATCTTGAGTCTGAGGTATCCTGACACCAATCAGATCTGAATCTCGGTCAGATATGGTGGCCGGGACATATTTCCTAGAGTTATAACATTAGCATTTGACCCGATAAGGTGATGTCATGCCTAGCACACCTGACCGGAGGACCTATTGTTATAATTTTCCTTTTAGCAATGTTAACCATTCTTCCAAGAGGAAATTGAAAGACTTATTCTATAAGCTGTTCCTGATGAATCCATTGAGTATCTAAAGTCCGACCTTTGCTTTAAGACCATGTCAATGCTATCTCGAAGCATGTCTGTGGTACTCCGATTTTCAACAGGAACATTTGAAGCACGATGCTAAATTTTATTTATCATTTATCCTAACACCATTGTATGGGTAATATCATGAGATTCCTCCCCCCTTACCTAAATGGTTTTCTACTTTATATCCTGTCTTGGATATCATCCTCTGCTTGACTTTGGGGAGGATATACCCCTGATATATGTGTTTAAACACATTTTCCTTTCCATTGTTCTGATTAATTTGATAATCATATTATCCTTTCCATTGTTTAGTTTAACCTTTCTTGAGGTTTATATGATCTAAGCAGTAATATTTTCCTGCTTACGAAAACACCTCGGTGTACCACCTTATCAGTCAAACCCTGTTACTATTGTTGATGACATTTCGGTAACCACCGATGGACGGGAACATTGCCTATTGGTCCGCCTCGTTCAACGAGCGGGAAAATGGTTCTCTTCGTCCCTCGCTCTTGGTACCGATATTGTTGCCGACATAACTGATAGGCTATCCTCTGACATGTCTTGCTATCATGACCGTACAAGATGTCAACGCCCTTCCTACTCTTAACCACATGGTGGGCCCATAACCCACAGGTCCCAGGATCGAAACGTGACTCTCCTATACCCCATGTTTCCAAAGTTATTCCTCGCGCTTGGCTTCGTATTTAATTCATGGGCCACATTCCTAGTGCTCTATACTTGTATCAGACGCAATACTTAAACTTGATGCTTTGAACCCCTTTCACACTCTTTTTCAGGCATCGAACGATTGTCTATCCGCTTGGAACTCCTTAATGTACCTTCTTACCTTACTCTCGATTTGTTCAACTCGAGAGATACTCATCTCTTCATTCACGGGAAAACCCCAGAAGATTACCCCTTAAGCATTCTCTCGTAGCCAAGCTACCCCTTACCTATTCGTAAGCACGAAGGAACCCCCGAAGAAAGGATGACGACTTCACCATGATGACCTGAAGCAAAGAAATGAAGACGTCAATGTAATGGATCGACCTCTTCGAGAAGAGCAACCAAGGCCGAGAAGATCCGTTAGGATTTCGTAACTAGAACTTTCCCCCTTACACCCCTCTTAAATCTCGGGACGAGATTTCTTGTAGTGGAGGAGAATTGTGACGCCCGGATAATTAAGCTACAGTAATCACGGACTAATGGTGCCACGTCACCACGATTACTGTTGTTAACCTTGCGATGATTCGAAGCCGTTTCAAAATTCAAATTCAAATTAATGTCAATAATAAAAGTTTTCAAAAATTAAAATAAAAATGTTCGGTTTGTACTAAATATTACATAGATAATTATGGTGTAGAAGACACATTTTATAAAATGCATAAATATTTTAAATTGAATTAAAACAGAAAAGAAATAAATAAAAGAAAGAAAATACAAAAGAGACAAACAAACAAACCAAAAAAAGGAAAAGGAACCCCCCCATCTGGGCCTCGGTCCAGCAGGCCGACGGACCGCCAGGCCGGCCCACCCCGGTCCCCCCTTATCCCCCCACGCGACCAAACCCTAAACCGCTACCACCCCCACTCCCCTCGTTCCCCCACTCTCTCTCGCTCGATTCCCTCCCCATCTTCCTCGCACCGCCACACACTCAGCGGCGAGGGCCCTCGTGCCCGAACCCCCCTCGCAACCTCTCCTCTCCAGTGCTCCCCCGCGGCTCTCCGGTGCTCCTCAGGCGGGACACAGCTGCCATTCATCGACGAGGCAACCACCGCACCGGTGGTCTTCTTCTCCGCTCGTTCTGGATCGGGCATGACCCCCGCCGACGCCACGATGTCATCCCGTCCCCGGTCGCCGGAGCCGCCCCTCGTCTACCTCCACCTCGTCGGACGCCTTCACCGACCTTCTCCCCGCCGGCGCCATCATGCCTCACCGCCGAACTCCCCTACAACGGGGGTGAGAACCCCATCCCCCTACTTCCCTCTCCCCATCGTCCCGCACGGCCATCGCCACGCTCAGCGCGCTGGCCACCCCTGTTCCCCTGTCTCGCCCGCTGTTTCGTGCCTCTGTTGCCGCTGCTCGCCCGTCCACAGGGCTGCTGCTGTGCCTGGACGTCGCGCGTCACCGCACGCCCCCTGTGCACTCCGCCGGCGCTGCCGCGCCCCTTCCCCCGCTCGCTCCATGCCTCGTGTCCGCCCCTCCCAGCGACAGCTGGCCGCCGGCCACCCGTCGACCAGGCTCCGGCCACGGCCTCGCCCACAGTCGTGGGTGCGTGTGCGTGTGTGTGGCCGGTTGTGCCCTTGACCACTGGGGCCCAGCCTCTGGATAAGAACGAAAAACAAATGAACAAAAATAAGTGTTAATTAAAATATTTAGTATGTTAATTAATTAGTTAATTAAGTAAATAGCATAATATAACCAAGTGACAGATGGGCCTCACTGTTAATTAAGCAAGTTTTCCTAAACTAATAGAGTTATGAGTCAATGACAGTGGAACCCACTTGTCAGGTTGACCCGGTCAACGGTCAATGCTGACTGGGCTGTTGACCTTGACTGGACCCACCAGTCAGCCTGTGCTGACTGGGCAGTTGACCAAGTCAACGGGGCCTACGGGTCAGCCACACAAGTCCATCTCTGGGTACACTTCTGTGTGCCCATAGCAATTTAACATTTAATTTTTGAATTAAAATAATTTAGGAAATGATTAAAACCTTAGAAAAATCATATAAAATAATCCGTAGCTCAGATCGAAAAACTTTCTACATGAAAGTTGCTCAGAACAACGAGACGAACCCGGAAACACAGCCCGTTCGTCCGCCACGCGTCCCTAGCATAGTGAACCTGCAACATTTCACCTCCGGTTCATCTGTCCAAAAACGCGAAACACTGGGGATACTTTCCCGGATGTTTCCCCCCTTCGTCGGTATCACCTACTACCGCGATTGGGCACACCTAGCATCGTTACTTGTCATGTCATGCATCGTTTGCATTGTATTCATAGTTTCTTCCCCCTCTTCTCTCCGATAGACCACGAGACCGACGCTGCTGCTGCCCAGTTCGACTACGGAGTTGACGACCCCTCCTTCTTGCCAGAGCAACCAGGCAAGCCCCCCCCCTTTTATCACCAGATATCGCCTATTATCCTCTATACTGCTTGCATTAGAGTAGTGTAGCATGTTACTGCTTTCCGTTAATCCTATTCTGTTGCATAGCCTGTCATTGTTGCTACAGTCATTGATACCTTACCCGCAATCCTAAATGCTTAGTATAGGATGCTAGTTTATCATCATTGGCCCTACATTCTTGTCAGTCTGCCTCGCTATACTATTGGGCCGTGATCACTCGGGAGGTGATCACGGGTATATACTATACATACATACATACTATACATATGGTGACTAAAGTCGGGTCAGCTCGATGAGTACCCGCAAGTGATTCTGATGAGGGGGCTGAAAGGACAGTTGGCTCCATCCCGGTAGAGGTGGGCCTGGGTTCCCGACGGCCCCGACTGTTACTTTGTGGCGGAGCGACAGGGCAGGTTGAGACCACCTAGGAGACAGGTGGGCCTGGCCCTGTTTGGCGTTCGCGGATACTTAACACGCTTAACGAGATCTTGGTATTTGATCTGAGTCTGGCCATTTGGTCTATACGCACTAACCATCTACGCGGGAGTAGTTATGGGTATCCCGACGTCGTGGTATCAGCCGAAACCTTCGTGACGTCAGCAACTGAGGGGCGCGCGCCGGATTGGAACGTAAGCCAGCTCTTGTATTAAGGGGGCTAGTTCTGCTTCCGGCCGCGTTCGCAACGTGCAGGTGTGCTAAGGGCGATGGGCCCAGACCCCTGTGCGCTTAGGTTTAGACCGGCATGCTGACCTCTCTGTTGTGCCTAGGTGGGGCTGCGACGTGTTGATCTTCCGCGGCCGGGTATGACCCCGAAAAGTGTGTCCGGCCAAATGGGATCGAGCGTGTTGGGTTATGTGGTGCACCCGTGCAGGGAAGTTAATCTATTCGAATAGCCGTGATCTTCGGTAACAAGACGACTTGGAGTTGTACCTTGACCTTATGACAACTAGAACCGGATACTTAATAAAACACACCCTTCCAAGTTCCACAAACAACCCGGTGATCGCTTTTCCACAGGGCAACGAGGGGAGGATCGCCGGGTAGGATTATGCTATGCGATGCTACTGGAGATGCTACTTGGAGATGCTACTTGGAGGACTTCAATCTACTCTCTTCTACATGCTGCAAGACGGAGGCTGCCAGAAGCGTAGTCTTCGACAAGATTAGCTATCCCCTTCTTATTCTGGCATTCTGCAGTTCAGTCCACTGATATGGCCTCCTTACACATATACCCATGCATATGTAGTGTAGCTCCTTGCTTGCGAGTACTTTGGATGAGTACTCACGGTTGCTTTGCTCCCTCTTTTCCGTCGTTTTCCTCTTCTTCTCGGATACCGCAACCAGACGTTGGAGCCCAGGAGCCAGACGCCACCGTCGACGACGACTACTACACTGGAGGTGCCTACTTCTACGTGCAGGCCGCTGACGACGACCAGGGGTAGTTAGGAGGATCCCAGGCAGGAGGCCTGCGCCTTTTTCGATCTGTACCCCAGTTTGTGCTTACCATCTTATGGCAACTTGTTTAACTTATGTCTGTACTCAGATATTGTTGCTTCCGCTGACTCGTCTATGATCGAGCACTTGTATTCGAGCCCTCGAGGCCCCTGGCTTGTATTATGATGCTTGTATGACTTATTTTATTTTTAGAGTTGTGTTGTGATATCTTCCCGTGAGTCCCTGATCTTGATCGTACACGTTTGCGTGTATGATTAGTGTATGATTAAATCGGGGGCGTCACAAGATGGCTGCGGCCCTCCGGCGGGCGGGCGCGTCCAATGTGGTGTGGCTCCGTCCCTCCACCCCCTCCCCCCAAGTCAAGCTCGGGCCGGCCCCCTTTGGCGGCAACCATGGAGTCCTGGTGGTGCCCGGCGGCGGCTGCATCTTGCAGCGCGCCGGCTGGGCCCTTGGCTGCGCCCGTACTCTCCTCCAGCCAGCCACCCACCCCACGGAGGGGCGACTCATCCCCCGTGGCCACGGACATGCATCCCTTCCTGCGTCCATGGCTGGTTGGGGCAGCTCCGGGCCCGACGCACTGCGGGAGCGGCGCTCCTTCCGGTTCCTTTGGCTCACTGACACCTCGGCACGTCCGCACCCCCACCCTGCTGGTGTCATTCGTTGGCCGTCCATCCCGGCGCGTCTGCGATTCCGGCGCACTTCGGGAGCTGCGCCCCCTTCTGGCTCCTTGGGCTCGCCGGCATCCTCGATTCTGGTCCCGGTGACCAGGATCTGCGCTACCATTCGGATTTTGGCTCGCTTGGCCTCCGGCCAACGCCACATCCTTCGTCGCCTCTCATTCTGCCCAACCACCCACCTTCGTGTCCCGTCTGTCCCTTCGCCACTCCTTTGCTCTCTTGTCCGGCGGTGCCCGGTGCCTCCTTCGGTGGCGGGCATTGCTCCCCTTTCCCGTGGTTGTTGTTTCTGCCTATGCTTGACTTCTTCTTATCGGATTCATGCTTCGATGGCTTGGGGATTGCTCAGACTCTGGCCAGGGCGAAATCCTTGCATCCTATGCTGGCAGCAGCGACACTCGCGAGTGTCATACCCTTGTTGGAGGCATTGCCACGGCCGTTTGTGCCCCTCTTCGAGCATAAGGGGAAACCCTAGCTCCGGTTCTCCCGATCGGACGGCGACGACGTCTCGGCGCCGTTCTCCTTCATGAAGGTGTTGTCTTGTTTGCTCGCGGCGTCCTCGGTTCTGGATCTAGTGATCTTGGTCGTCTTGTTGTTCGTCTGGGCTACTTCCTAGGATGGTGAGTCCAGCTTTGTTTTTCTCTAATTGGGCCGAGCATCCCATGTCTCTCAGCTCTAGGCATCATGTTCATGCCCATTCTATACTCGTTCTATCTTCTTCTATCAATGAAATGATACGCAAGCTTTGCGTGTTCGTGAAAAAAAAAAAGAAAACTATGACTCCAACTAACTACCGGGCAAGTAGTGTACCACTATATACGTGGTCGATGGAGACAAAAAATAAGCTGGTGAATGCGTTCGATTGATCTGGTAAAAAATAAACAAAAACTACCCGATGATCTGTCATGTAAAGTAAAACGCAATTAATGTAACTCACAGCCGAGGTTTTACCCGCTAACGGCGGCATCCAACGTAACGTAAAAGTAAATACTACATGATGCCACGAGCACAGCAAGTATACCAGTACGGCAAATGGAACGGCCTGGCCCTGTGGCTGTGGCATCGGTAGTGCACGATGCACGCGGACGAGTGAGCTAAAACGAGCTACGGAGCTAGGCTTTGGCTGCCCTGTATGCACTGTCAAAAATGGTCACATGCCGCACCGGACCCCGACCCTCTCCTTCTCTCACATGCTAGCTCACAGTGCCTGCGCCTGCTCGAGCTCCACACATCCGTCGTGGGTGTTTGCGCGGGCCCACGCGCGTGGCGTCTCATTGCAGTGCAGGCTCGCTCGCTCGCCACCGCGTTGCTCCTGCCCGGTACTTCGCACGTGTTTCAAACGGATTCTCATTTGATGGGGGCGCATGCGCCGATGTAATAATCTTTGTCTTTGCTTTTTAGGGAAATGTAATAATCTTTGTCGCCTTTTTTTTATGGGACTTTGGAGCAGATGATATGGGTCAAGCTGAACCCACTCTGAACAAAGATATAAAGAACGGTGTAGTCAAATCGGCAATGGCACGCTAAATACATGTTGGGGCTTGCAAAATGGACAAGTGGTCCGCAGTGACATACAAACAAAAATTGACTGTGCCGGTAGCTTTTGTGTTTGTATTATAATTCATACAAACAAAAAACTATGACTCTAACTAACTACCAGGCAGTAGTTTACAACTATATACGTAATCGACCGAGACCAAAAATAAGTTGATGAATGTGTTTGAGTCGGGAAATCGAACCGATGATCTGTCACGCAATACACAATATAGCTCACAACTGATGTTTTACCCGCTAAAGGTATCTCTGCCCCCCCCCCCCCCCCCCCCCTAAAATTTAGAGTAAACGGCCGAGTATTCTTTAGAGGACTATGTTTACTCCTCTAAAAATTGACTGTTTCTAGCCGATCTCTAATACTTAGAGAAGTAAAAAAAATGTCATATTCATTTAATTTTCAGTTACTGAAATCAACTTCACTAATTAATTATTTTATTGAGCGATATCTTGGTAACATACTTCACCAATTCTACGTTAAGTGAACCAATCCAAAGAAAATCACAAGAAAGATTACACACTAATAGAAATTCAACTTTCATAACTGCTCTCACTAATTATATTAATATTTTCTCTATGTCTTCATTACCTATATTGTTCGTTTCTCAATCAGGTTTTTGAGCTTGCACAATTCTTTCTTCTCCGCTTTCACATAATTGGACAGTGCGTCGTCTCTAGTCTCATCTTTAGTTTCTACTCTAGCATGTAGTGCATGGACATCTAGCAAATTTCACGCTATAAATAGATCGATGTACTCTTCTTTCCAACATCAAAACTTGCATCCGTCCTACATATAATCTTCAGCAAATAATAAGTTACAAATTGCAACAAATCTGAAGAACAACCGTACAAATAAGTGCTCATCCGTCCTTTTCGCACTTGATGAACACTCATCTGGGATATTGTTTCGGCATGCTCGAAACTCGGCACAGCACCAGTCATGGGCAGTGGTCACACTTGATGACCGGCAGCAGCGAGCCAACGAGCTGCTGTCCCCAAATGGAATAGGAGTTTTTGCTCTAATGGGTGGGCGACCTAGTAAATATAGAATCCCACGATGCCGAGGAGTATATATAATTTTTTTACTTCTCTAACCATTATATGTGTTCCGCTACGTGTCAATTAGAGAAGTAAACTGAACTTTATACTCCTCTAACCGTTTTCAGGGGATCAGCTAGAGATACCTAACATCGGCATCCAATGTAAAAACAAATGCATTGTGCTATCGAAATGTTGTGCCACTATTGTTAGGTTGATCTGTCACCCGTTCGAACCCAACGGGTCGAACGGGCCCCTGACTCGCGCCCTGATCGGGGGCGCCCAGCCAAACCATGGTTGGTGGGCCCCTATCGCCAGCGCAATATAAAGAGGTGGGGTCCCGGGGCATGCATCACGAGGTTGACCGTGCACCACAACACCACCAACACACCAATCCGATCTAGGGTTGCGCTTGAAGGAAATATGCCCTAGAGGCAATAATAAAGTTATTATTTATTTCCTCATATCATGATAAATGTTTATTATTCATGCTAGAATTGTATTAACCGGAAACATGATACATGTGTGAATAGATAGACAAACATATAGTCACTAGTATGCCTCTACTTGACTAGCTCATTAATCAAAGATGGTTATGTTTCCTAATCATAGACATGTGTTGTCATTTGATTAATGGGATCACATCATTAGAAGAATGATGTGCTTGACATGACCCATTCCGTTAGCCTAGTACTTGATCGTTTAGTATGTTGCTATTTCTTTCTTCATGACTTATACAAAGTTCCTGCAACTATGAGATTGTGCAACTCACGTTTACCGGAAGAACACTTTATGTGCTACCAAACGTCACAACGTAACTGGGTGATTATAAAGGTGCTCTACAGGTGTTTCCGAAGGTACATGTTGAGTTGGCATAATTCGAGATTAGGTTTTGTCACTCCGATTGTCGGAGAGGTATCTCTGGGCCCTCTCGGTAATACTCATCACTTAAGCCTTGCAAGCATTATAACTAATGAGTTAGTAATAAGATGATGTGTTACAGAACGAGTAAAGAGACTTGCCAATAACGAGATTGAACTAGGTATTGGATATCGACGATCAAATCTCGGGCAAGTAACATACCGATGACAAAGGGAACAACGTATGTTGTTATGCGGTTTGACCGATAAAGATCTTCGTAGAATATGTAGGAACCAATATGGGCATCCAGGTTCCGCTATTGGTTATTGACCGAGAATGGTTCTAGGTCATGTCTACATAGTTCTCGAACCCGTAGGGTCCGCATGCTTAACGTTACGATGACAATTTTATTATGAGTTTATAAGTTTTGATGTACCGAAGTTTGTTCGGAGTCCCGGATGTGATCACGGACATGACGAGGAGTCTCGAAATGGTCGAGACATAAAGATTGATATATTGGAAGCCTATATTTGGACATCGGAAAGGTTCCGGGTGAAATGAGGATTTTACCGGAACACCCGGGGGTTACCGGAACCCTCCCGGGGGTTAATGGGCTTTAATGGGCCATGAGGGAGAAGAGGAGGGCCAGCCAGGGCAGGCCGCGCGCCCCCTCCCCCCTAGTCCGAATAGGACAAGGAAGGGGGGGGGGCGCCCCCCTTTCCTCTTTCCCCTCCCTCCTTTCCTTCTCCACCAAGGCAAGAGGGGGGAGTCCTACTCCCGGTGGGAGTAGGACTCCTCCAGGCGCATCCCAAAGGGGCCGGCCGCACCTCCCCCTCCCGCCTTTATATACGGGGGCAAGGGGGCACCCCATAACACACAAGTTGATCTACGGATCGTTCCTTAGCCGTGTGCGGTGCCCCCGTCCACCATATTCCACCTTGGTCATATCGTCGCGAAGCTTAGGCGAAGCCCTGCGCCGGTAGAACATCATCATCGTCACCACACCGTCGTGCTGACAGAACTCATCCCCAAAGCTTTGCTGGATCGGAGCCCGGGGATCGTCATCGAGCTGAACGTGTGCTGAACTCGGAGGTGCCGTACGTTCGGTGCTTGGATCGGTCGGATCGTGAAGACGTACGACTACATCAACCGCGTTGTGCTAACGCTTCCGCTTACGGTCTACGAGGGTACGTGGACAACACTCTCCCCTCTCGTTGCTATGTCATCACCATGATCTTGCGTGTGCGTAGGAAATTTTTTGAAATTACTACGTTCCCCAACAGTGGTATCAGAGCCTAGGTTTTATGCGTTGATGTTATATGCACGAGTAGAACACAAGTGAGTTGTGGGAGATACAAGTCATACTGCTTACCAGCATGTCATACTTTGGTTCGGCGGTATTGTGACATGAAGCGGCCTGGACCGACATTACGCGTACGCTTACGCGAGACTGGTTTCACCGTTGCGAGCACTCGTGCTTAAAGGTGGCTGGCGGGTGTCTGTCTCTCTCACTTTAGCTAAATCGAGTGTGGCTACGCCCGGGTCCTTGCGAAGGTTAAAACAGCACCAACTTGACAAACTATCGTTGTGGTTTTGATGCGTAGGTAAGAACGGTTCTTGCTAAGCCCGTAGCAGCCACGTAAAATTTTGCAACAACAAAGTAGAGGACGTCTAACTTGTTTTTGCAGGGCATGTTGTGATGTGATATCGTCAAGACGTGATGCTATATTTTATTGTATGGGATGATCATGTTTTGTAACCGAAGTTATCGGCAACTAGCAGGAGCCATATGGTTGTCGCTTTATTGTATAAAATGCAAACGCCCTGTAATTGCTTTACTTTATCACTAAGCGGTAGCGATAGTCGTAGAAGCAATAGTTGGCGAGACGACAACGATGCTACGATGGAGATCAAGGTGTCGCGCCGGTGACGATGGTGATCATGACGGTGCTTCGAAGATGGAGATCACAAGCACAAGATGATGATGGCCATATCATATCACTTATATTGATTGCATGTGATGTTTATCCTTTATGCATCTTATCCTGCTTTGATTGACGGTAGCATTTTAAGATGATCTCTCACTAAAAATTATCAAGAAGTGTTCTCACTGAGTATGCACCATTGCTAAAGTTCGTCGTGCCCAAACACCACGTGATGATCGGGTGTGATAAGCTCTACGTCCATCTACAACGGGTGCAAGACAGTTTTGCACACGCGGAATACTCAGGTTAAACTTGACGAGCCTAGCATATGCAGATATGGCCTCGGAACACGGAGACTGAAAGGTCGAGCGTGAATCATATAGTAGATATGATCAACATAAAGATGTTCACCATTGAAAACTACCCCATCTCACGTGATGATCGGTTATGGTTTAGTTGATTTGGATCACGTGATCACTTAGATGACTAGAGAGATGTCTGTCTAAGTGGGAGTTCTTAAGTAATATGATTAATTGAACCTAAATTTATCATGAACTTAGCACCTGATAGTATTTTGCTTGTCTATGTTTGTTTGTAGATAGATGGCTCGTGCTGTTGTTCCGTTGAATTTTAATGCGTTCCTTGAGAAAGCAAAGTTGAAAGATGATAGTAGCAATTACACGGACTGGGTCCGTAACCTGAGGATTATCCTCATTGCTGCATAGAAAAGTTACGTCCTGGAAGCACCGCTGGGTGCCAGGCCTGCTGCTGATGCAACTGACGACGTTAAGAACGTCTGGCAGAGCAAAGCTGATGACTACTCTATAGTTCAGTGTGCCATGCTTTACGGCTTAGAACCGGGTCTTCAACGACGTTTTGAACGTAATGGAGCATATGAGATGTTCCAGGAGTTGAAGTTAATATTTCAAGCAAATGCCCGGATTGAGAGATATGAAGTCTCCAATAAGTTCTACAGCTGCAAGATGGAGGAGAATAGTTCTGTTAGTGAGCATATACTCAAAATGTCTAGGTATAATAATCACTTGATTCAACTGGGAGTTAATCTTCCGGATGATAGCGTCATTGACAGAACTCTCCAATCACTGCCACCAAGCTACAAGAGCTTTGTGATGAACTATAATATGCAAGGGATGAACAAGACTATTCCCGAGCTCTTCGCAATGCTAAAAGCTGCGGAGGTAGAAATCAAGAAGGAGCATCAAGTGTTGATGGTCAACAATACCACTAGTTTCAAGAAAAAGGGCAAAGGGAAGAAGAAGGGGAACTTCAAGAAAAACAGCAAGCAAGTTGCTGCTCAAGAGAAGAAACCCAAGTCTGGACCTAAGCCTGAAACGGAGTACTTCTACTGCAAGCAGACTGGTCACTGGAAGCGGAACTGCCCCAAGTATTTGGCGGATAAGAAGGATGGCAAAGTGAACAAATATATATGTGATATACATGTTATTGATGTGTACCTAACTAGAGCTCGTAGTAGCACCTGTGTATTTGATACTGGTTCTGTTGCTAATTTTTGCAACTCGAAACAGGGACTACAGAATAAGCGAGCACTGGCCAAGGACGAGGTGACGATGCGCGTGGGAAACGGTTCCAAAGTCGATGTGATCGCAGTCGGCACGCTACCTCTACATCTACCTTCGGGATTAGTTTTAGACCTGAATAATTGTTATTTGGTGCCAGCGTTGAGCATGAACATTATATCTGGATCTTGTTTGATGCGAGACGGTTATTCATTTAAATCAGAGAATAATGGTTGTTCTATTTATATGAGTAATATCTTTTATGGTCATGCACCCTTGAAGAGTGGTCTATTTTTATTAAATCTCGATAGTAGTGATACACATATTCATAGTGTTGAAACCAAAAGATGCAGAGTTAATAATGATAGTGCAACTTATTTGTGGCACTGTCGTTTTGGTCATATCGGTGTAAAACGCTTGAAGAAGCTCCATACTAATGGACTTTTGGAATCACTTGATTATGAATCACTTGGTACTTGTGAACCGTTCCTTATGGGTAAGATGACTAAAACGCCGTTCTCCGGAACTATGGAGCGAGCAACTGATTTGTTGGAAATCATACATACTGATGTTTGTGGCCCAATGAATGTTGAGGCTCGCAGCGGGTATCGTTATTTTCTCACCTTCACAGATGATTTGAGTAGATATGGGTATATCTACTTGATGAAACACAAGTCTGAAACATTTGAAAAGTTTAAAGAATTTCAGAGTGAAGTGGAAAATCATCGTAACAAGAAAATAAAGTTTCTACGATCTGATCGTGGAGGAGAATATTTGAGTTATGAGTTTGGCCTACACTTGAAACAATGTGGAATAGTTTCGCAACTCACGCGACCTGGAACACCACAACGAAATGGTGTGTCCGAACGTCTTAATCGTACTTTACTGGATATGGTGCGATCTATGATGTCTCTTACTGATTTACCGCTATCATTTTGGGGTTATGCTTTAGAGACGGCCGCATTCACGTTAAATAGGGCACCATCAAAATCCGTTGAGACGACGCCTTATGAACTATGGTTTGGCAAGAAACCAAAGTTGTCGTTTCTTAAAGTTTGGGGCTGCGATGCTTATGTGAAGAAACTTCAACTAGATAAGCTCGAACCTAAATCGGAGAAATGTGTCTTCATAGGATACCCAAAAGAGACTATTGGGTACACCTTCTATCACAGATCCGAAGGCAAGACATTCGTTGCTAAGAATGGATCCTTTCTAGAGAAGGAGTTTCTTTCGAAAGAAGTGAGTGGGAGGAAAGTAGAACTTGATGAGATAACTGTATCTACTCCATTATTGGAAAGTAGTTCATCACGAGAACCGGTTCCTGTGACAACTACACCAATTAGTGAGGAAGCTAATGATAATGATCATGAAACTTCAGATCAAGTTTCTACTGAACTTCGTAGGTCTACCAGAGTAAGATCCGCGCCAGAGTGGTACGGTAATCCTATTCTGGAAGTCATGTTACTTGACCATGATGAACCTACGAACTATGAGGAAGCGATGATGAGCCCGGATTCCGCAAAATGGCTAGAAGCCATGAAATCTGAGATGGGATCCATGTATGAAAACAAAGTATGGACTTTGGTTGACTTGCCCGATGATCGGCAAGCCATTGAGAATAAATGGATCTTTAAGAAGAAGACTGACGCTGATGGTAATATAACTGTCTATAAAGCTCGACTTGTTGCAAAAGGTTTTCAACAAGTTCAAGGGGTTGACTACGATGAGACTTTCTCACCCGTAGCGATGCTTAAGTCTGTCCGAATCATGTTAGCTATTGCTGCATTTCATAATTATGAAATTTGGCAAATGGATGTCAAGACTGCATTCTTGAATGGATTTCTAGAAGAAGAGTTGTATATGATGCAGTCGGAAGGTTTTATTGATCCAAAAAGGTGCTGACAAAGTGTGCAAGCTCCAGCGTTCCATTTATGGAGTGGTGCAAGCATCTCTGAGTTGGAATAGACGCTTTGATAGTGTGATCAAAGCATATGGTTTTTTACAGACTTTTGGAGAAGCCTGTATTTACAAGAAATTGAGTGGGAGCGCTGTAGCATTTCTAATTTTATATGTAGATGACATATTATTAATTGGAAATGATATAGAATTTCTGGATAGCATAAAAGGATACTTGAATAAAAGTTTTTCAATGAAAGACCTCGGTGAAGCTGCTTACATATTGGGCATCAAGATCTATAGAGATAGATCAAGACGCTTAATAGGACTTTCACAAAGCACATACCTTGACAAAATTTTGAAAAAGTTCAAAATGGATCAGGCAAAGAAAGGATCCTTGCCTGTGCTACAAGGTGTGAAGTTGAGTTAAACTCAATGCCCGACCACAGCAGAAGATAGAGAGAAAATGAAAAATGTTCCCTATGCTTCAGCCATAGGCTCTATGCAATGCTGTGTACCAGACCTGACGTATGCTTAGCAATAAGCTTGGCAGGAAGGTACCAAAGTAATCCAGGAGTGGATCACTGGACAGCGGTCAAGAACATCCTGAAATACCTGAAAAGGACTAAGGAAATGTTTCTCGTATATGGAGGTGACAAAGAGCTAGTCGTAAACGGTTACGTCGATGCAAGCTTTGGCACTGATCCGGACGATTCTAAATCGCAAACCGGATACGTGTTTTTAATAAACGGTGGAGCTGTAAGTTGGTGCAGTTCTAAACAAAGCGTCGTAGCAGGATCTACATGTGAAGCGGAGTACATAGCTGCTTCGGAAGCAGCAAATGAAGGAGTCTGGATGAAGGAGTTCATTTCCGATCTAGGTATCATACCTAGTGCATCGGGACCAGTGAAGATCTTCTGTGACAGTACTGGTGCAATTGCCTTGGCAAAGGAATCCAGATTTCACAAGAGGACCAAGCACATCAAGAGACGCTTCAATTCCATTCGGGACCAAGTCCAAGTGGGAGGCATAGAGATTTGCAAAATACATACGGATCTGAATGTTGCAGACCTGTTGACTAATCCTCTCTCACGAGCAAAACATGATCAACACCAAGACTCCATGGGTCTTAGAATCATTACTATGTAATCTAGATTATTGACTCTAGTGCAAGTGGGAGACTGAAGGAAATATGCCCTAGAGGCAATAATAAAGTTATTATTTATTTCCTCATATCATGATAAATGTTTATTATTCATGCTAGAATTGTATTAACCGGAAACATGATACATGTGTGAATAGATAGACAAACATATAGTCACTAGTATGCCTCTAGCTCATTAATCAAAGATGGTTATGTTTCCTAACCATAGACATGTGTTGTCATTTGATTAATGGGATCACATCATTAGAAGAATGATGTGATTGACATGACCCATTCCGTTAGCCTAGCACTTGATCGTTTAGTATGTTGCTATTGCTTTCTTCATGACTTATACAAAGTTCCTGCAACTATGAGATTGTGAACTCACGTTTACCGGAAGAACACTTTGTGTGCTACAAAACGTCACAACGTAACTGGGTGATTATAAAGGTGCTCTACAGGTGTTTCCGAAGGTACATGTTGAGTTGGCATAATTCGAGATTAGGTTTTGTCACTCCGATTGTCGGAGAGGTATCTCTGGGCCCTCTCGATAATACTCATCACTTAAGCCTTGCAAGCATTATAACTAATGAGTTAGTAATAAGATGATGTGTTACAGAATGAGTAAAGAGACTTGCCAGTAATGAGATTGAACTAGGTATTGGATACCGACGATCAAATCTCGGCAAGTAACATACCGATGACAAAGGGAACAACGTATGTTGTTATGCGGTTTGACCAATAAAGATCTTCGTAGAATATGTAGGAACCAATATGGGCATCCAGGTTCCGCTATTGGTTATTGACCGAGAATGGTTCTAGGTCATGTCTACATAGTTCTCGAACCCGTAGGGTCCGCACGCTTAACGTTACGATGACAGTTTTATTATGAGTTTATAAGTTTTGATGTACCGAAGTTTGTTCGGAGTCCCGGATGTGATCACGAACATGACGAGGAGTCTCGAAATGGTCGAGACATAAAGATTGATATATTGGAAGCCTATATTTGGACATCGGAAAGGTTCCGGGTGAAATCGGGATTTTACCGGAACACCGGGGGGTTACCGAAACCCTCCCGGGGGTTAATGGGCCTTAATGGGCCATGAGGGAGAAGAGGAGGGCCAGCCAGGGCAGGCCGCGCGCCCCCTCCCCCCTAGTCCGAATAGGACAAGGAAGGGGGGGGGCGCCCCCCTTTCCTCTTTCCCCTCCCCCCTTTCATTCTCCACCAAGGCAAGAGGGGGGAGTCCTACTCCCGGTGGGAGTAGGACTCCTCCAGGCGCACCCCAAAGGGGCCGGCCGCGCCTCCCCCTCCCTCCTTTATATACCGGGGCAAGTGGGCACCCCATAACACACAAGTTGATCTACGGATCGTTCCTTAGCCGTGTGTGGTGCCCCCCTCCACCATATTCCACCTCGGTCATATCGTCGCGAAGCTTAGGCGAAGCCCTGCGCCGGTAGAACATCATCATCGTCACCACGCCGTCGTGCTGACGGAACTCATCCCCAAAGCTTTGCTGGATCGGAGCCCGGGGACCGTCATCGAGCTGAACGTGTGCTGAACTCGGAGGTGCCGTACGTTTGGTGCTTGGATCGGTCGGATCGTGAAGACGTACGACTACATCAACCACGTTGTGCTAACGCTTCCGCTTACGGTCTACGAGGGTACGTGGACAACACTCTCCCCTCTCGTTGCTATGTCATCACCATGATCTTGCGTGTGCGTAGGAATTTTTTTGAAACTACTACGTTCCCCAACAGCGCTAGGCCGACGGGAAGCTCCACCACCGCCTCCATCCACTCTCTGCCATCACCGGCCACTGTCACCATGGCCGGCACCGGGAGTTCCTCATCCACACCTGAAGAAGGTAGGTCTACCGTGGATATCCAACACATGCGATCCCGACGGATCTATCAATGGTATTAGAGCCTTTCTTGTGTTGATATTTTCGGTAAGTAAAAGAAAAGAAAAGTTACTCCTCCCCGCCCAAGAAGCCTAACCCCAGAACAAAAAAAGAGGGGCAAAGAAGGGCAAAGAAAACGCGCCGCCGCAAGGCCGCGCCGTTCCTCTCGATCCGGATGCGCATCGGCAAGTCGAGGCGTCCGGAAGATGAACCACCGGAGCAATCAATTGCTCACCGGAAAAGAAAATAAAAAAGGGAAAGGGGTCAGCATCGCGGCCAAATCCCTCGACGGAGGCGCGCCCGCCGCTAGGGAGGACGCGCGACCGGCGAGGAGGATGGTCACGACGCGATCTAGCTGCGATCCACTTCCTCTCGCTGAGAAGGAAAGGGGGGACCCTTGATGCATCTCTCTGTCTCGCGGAAATGGAGCTGGGAAGGGGAAGGGGAAGGCTCGCGCGGCGCGGCTCGAGCCGTCGCCGGCGGCCGGTGTGACCCCAACCCACCGCATCGGGATCTCTATGCTCTCTCCCTCGCACTCTATTGCTGGAGTAGAGAAGAGGAAAGGTGGGGGAGGGAGAGAGATAGGCACGGCGCCGCGCGGTGGCAGCCGTCGCCGGCCACCAGGGCCGGCGGCCGGGCCGTCG
Source organism: Triticum aestivum (assembly GCF_018294505.1). NCBI lineage: Eukaryota > Viridiplantae > Streptophyta > Magnoliopsida > Poales > Poaceae > Triticum > Triticum aestivum. The sequence continues at coordinate 640,092,670 of NC_057795.1, forward strand.
CAGCCGCCCCGAGCGGGCGAGAGCGGCGCGAGAGAGGCCAGAGAGGGGGCGCAGGGGCATAATGGGCTAATTCCATATAGATTTTCTATTCAAATTAGTCCAACGAAACTTTTCATTTAGAAAATAGTAAAGTAAATAAAATAGAAAAGTTTTCGAATATGAAAATAAAAAATTTTCAGAAAAAGAAAAGTTCATGTATTTTATAAAGTAAAAGTTTCTGTAGAAATAAAAAGTTCATGTTTTTATTCGGTCAAAGAAAAGTTTCTGTAGAGAGTAAAAAGTTCGTGAATTTTTTATTCATGTTTTTCCGCTGCATAAATAATTGATATTGGTCTTTTACAAAGAAAATAAAAGTTTAGAAAGAATTATGTTTTTAAGAGCATGTTAAAGTGATTATTAAAATGAATATGATTATGTTATTTTTTATGAACAACGTTGTAAATACATTATCATGTTTTATTATTGAAATTTAAAGGTGCATTTATTTCTAACATTTTGCCCAACGGTAATATAGATTTAATTGCATAGACAATTGTATGTTTAATTTGACCAACGTTAGATTAATGCATATGATTGTTATACTGATGTCACTTAAATTGTGATTTCAGGAGGCCATCACTTGATGAATTTCCTAAAAGAAGTTCCGACACTCATATGTGACAACCACACTGAGTGGAGGAAGAAAGTAGAAGTGGCATTTGTTTGTGCTGATCTGGATTGGGTTGTGGAAGAACCACAGCCAGTCAGACCCACAGAGCCAGTAAGAGAGGCCACTAATGATGATGCTGCATGGTCTAAAAAGAGGGGGGACTATGCTCCTTTGGAGATGTCCTACCTCATAGGGACGAAAATTAGGTCAATGCAAACAAAAAGTGCATGTCATTTATAAAGAATACAATCAAGAGCACCATTATGGGCTCCATTGCAGAGTGCGCTTGCGCAGGGGATTTGCTTACAAAGATAAAGAGCTAGTTCATTGGCTCTTCAAAGATATATGCCACCCAGGTGTTAGAGCAACTGGTGACAGAATGCTACACAGGTGGTAGTCATGGAATAAGAGAGCACATCCTTAGGATGAGCAATATGGCAGCAAAGCTAAAGCCCATGGATGAGGATCTGAAGATCAAACCAAAGCTCCTGGTCCACCTGATCATGGCTTCACTGCCAAAGGAGTTTGAAACTTTTGTTGTAAACTATAATATGTCACCTGGAACATGGGACATTGAAAAGACAATAGCAATGTGTGTCCAAGAAGAGGACAAACTCAAAGCTGCACATGGTCGTTCACTCAACTATGTGAAGGATCACAAGAAAAAGAATTACAATCAAAACAACAAAAGTTCTCCTTCAAAGCATGGAAAAGCCCTCTATCAGCATCAGCATCAGCAACAACCTGTCTTAGTGGACAAAGACACTTGTCTCCACTGCAAGAAGAAAGGGCATTACAAGAAAGACTGCGCTGCTTGGCTGAAGTCAGTCATGGCAAGAAGAGGTAACAATATAGTCTCATTTGTCAATGAATCCTTGTATACACAATTTTCAAAATCCACTTGGTGGATTGATTCAGGAGCAACTGTTCATGTTGCAAATTCTTTACAGGGATTCCATTAGACGTGGACTACGCTAAGAAGTGAAAGACGCATTGAAGTGGCAAACGGAGTTGAAGCGGAAGTTGAAGCTGTCGGTGACATCTCCTTGGAGTTAGCTGACAGATTCAATCTTCTACTTAGAGATGTTTTATTTGTTCCATCATGTCATAGAAAGTTAATTAGTGTTTCTTGTTTGGACAAAGATAATTATGAATGTTATTTTGGACATGGCAAGTGTGCCATATGGTTAAATAATGCTTATGTGGGTGATGCTTTACTACATGATGAGCTTTATTTGTTATCACTTCGTGAAAAAGTTTATTCTGTATGCAATGTGAAAGAACATGTTTCCGTGTCGAATAAAGAACAAAAGAAAAGAAAGAGAACATTCGACTCATCAAAATTATGGCACTGTCACTTGGGCCATATTTCCAAGGGGAGAGTTAGTCAAGAGTGAAATTATTCCTCTGTTAGAATTCTCAGACTTAGAACAATGCATAGATTGCATTAAAGGAAAGTATATAAAACAAATCAAAAAAGGTGCCATCCATAGAACAGGCACACTAGAAATCATCCACACTGACATTTGTGGACCATTTCTAGTGAAAAGTGTGGATGGATATGACTCGTTCATAACATTCACAGATGATTACTCTCGCTATGGATATATTTATCCAATCAAAGAAAAATCTGGAGCGTTGGATAAATTTAAAATATTTAAAGCTGAAGTTGAAAATCAGCATGATAAAAGAATAAAGATAGTCAGGTCCGACCGTGGGGGAGAGTACTACGGTCGGCACACACCATATGGCCAATTCCCTAGACCTTTTGCAAAGTTCTTGCAGGAGACTGGCATAGTAGCCTAGTATTCAATGCCGGACGAGTCTCAGCAAAATGGAGTAGCTGAAAGGCGCAACCGTACACTTATGGATATGGTGCGCAGTATGATGAGTTATTCCAACTTGCCATTGGGATTATGGATGGAGGCGCTTAAAACCGCCATTCACATTCTCAATAGAGTATCAAGCAAGTCGGTGCCCAAAACACCGTGCGAGCTATGGACAGGAAGGGTGCCATCCTTACAACACTTCAGCGTGTGGGGGTGCCCTGCTGAGGCCAAAATGTTTAATCCAAACATTGCAAAGTTAGATCCCAAAACAGTGAGTTTCCACTTCATTGGCTATCCAGACAGATCAAAGGGTTTTCGTTTCTACTGCCCAGACAGATATACAAAGTTTGTAGAAACGAGACATGCAGTCTTCTTAGAGGATGTAATGATGAGAGGGAGCTTGGTAGCTCGGAAAATTGATCTTGAAGAGAAGAGGGTGCATGCACCTAATCCGATGATTCAGGAGCCATTTTTCTCACTACCAGTTGCAACTCCACCCATGACAACTGTGTGAGTAGACCCGGAACCTGTCCGTCAGGAGCCGACTGCACCCGTTGTTGAGCATGAAAGGGAGGTGCAGCAGCAAATTTTAGAAGAAGTGCCAGAAGTCGAGGCACATAATGTGCCAGAAACAGAGGCCCTTAGAAGGTCTACAAGACCAAGAAAGTCAGCTATTTCTACTGACTTTAAAGTTTATAACACAGAAATGGTTCATATGGAAAAAGATCCCACCTCATATGAAGAAGCCATGAGAAGTCCTCATTCATCAAAGTGGATGAAGGCAATGGAAGACAAGATGAAATAGATGAGTTCCAAGGATGTTTGAGACTTAGAGGAAATTCCTAAAAGAGCCAAGACAGTAGGCTGCAAATGGGTCTACAAAATCAAGTATGACTCTAAAGGAAATGTAGAAAAGTATAAAGCACGACTCGTGGCAAAAGGATTTACACAAAGAGAAGGGATAGATTACAATGAGAAATTTTCTCTGGTCTCATGTAAGGATTCCTTCAGAATCATAATGGCATTAGTTGCTCATTTTGATTTGAAGTTACATCAAATGGATGTAAAGAAGACATTTCTCACCGGAGATTTAAAGGAAAATGTCTACATGAAACAGCCCAAGGGTTTTATCATGGAAGGCAAGGAAAATATGGGATGCCGCCTAACACTAGTAAAAAAGGGGGCATCAGTCCCGGTTGGTAAGGCCCTTTAGTCCCGGTTTTTGAACCGGGACTAAAGGGCCGTTACTAATGCCTCCCACCTTTAGTCCCGGTTCAAACTGGAATCGGGACTAAAGGTCGCGGCCACGTGGAGCTCCACCTTTAGTCCCGGTTGGTAACACCAACCGGGACTAAAGGAAATTTTATGATTTTTTTTTGAATTTTTATTTTCTTTTTATTTTCAAATTTTTGAATTATTGTAACCACTAATCTCTAATCACCACCCCTCATCACTGCTCAATTTATCCTTTAATCTGTAATCACCCCTCCTCATTCCTAATCATCCAACTTCCCGAATGGTCACCCATCCTCCAACTCCCCCAGCCTGAGCACGCTTAACTTCCGGGTTCTATTCTCCCTCGTTTCCAAGTCTGCACTTGTTGTTTTCCTGACAATAGTAAGATGTCAATCCTATTAACCCTCAGGAATTTTGCGTGAGCATGAAGTGACACATTTCATTGTTTGAGTTTGAAACTATTGTTTTAAAAAACAATAATTATTTAGTAACACTAATATTTCTTGAATAATTAGTTTGACCATTGTTTGACCATTGTTTGACCACAGTTTGACCAGATTTGACCAAAATCCAAAATAACTGAAATAATTATTTAGTAACACTAATATTCTAGAATAATTAGTTTGACCATTATTTGACCATTGTTTGACCATAGTTTGAAATTTTTTCGATTTTTTCCACTCTAGATCTTAAAAGCCCCGTAACTTTTTTTCTGTTAGTTTTTTGAGGATTTTGAAAATGTTTAACGGGGTTCCCATGGGAAACTTATTTTTTTTTATTTTTTTGACATTTTCATCATTTTCTTTTATTTTTTTAAACTGAAAAGGCGATCCACACGCGGGCGGGGCGTGGGGGGGTGGAGTTTGAAAATGTGACCTTTAGTACCGGTTCGTGCCATGAACCGGTACTAATGCCTCAAACCCCATTAGTACCGGTTGGTACCACGAACCGGTACTAATGGACATCGCACCCTTTAGTCCCGGTTCGTGGCACCAACCGGGACTAAAAGGTCCAAACGAACTGGAACAAATTGCCCACGTGGCCCCTGGGTGCACGAACCGGGACTAATGCCACCATTAGTCCCGGTTCTGGACTGAACCGGGACTAATGGGCTAACCCGGGATGGACCAAAGCCCTCTTTTCTACTAGTGTAAAGAAATCCATTTGTGGATTAAAGCAAGCCTCTAGACAGTGGTATCTAAAGTTTAATCAAACGATTAAAAGTTTTGGATTTAAAGAAAATATTGAGGATAACTGCATTGATGCAAAGTTTAAAAATGGGAAATATATTTTCCTAATCTTGTATGTGGATGACATTCTGCTTGCTAGCAGTGATGTTAGTCTACTACAAGAAACAAAGAAGTTCTTATTCTCAAATTTTGACATAACAGATCTTGGTGAAGCATCCTATGTTTTGGGCATAGAAATTCACCGAGATAGAAACAACGGAGTCTTAGGACTATCGCAGAAAGCATATTTAGAAAAGGTTCTTAAAAAGTATAATATGCATGCGAGTAAAGCCACACCTGCTCCTATAGAGGGCGATAGTTTTGGGAAATTCCAATGTCCCAAGAACCAGTACGAGATCGATCAAATGAAAGGAGTACCATATGCTTCGGCAGTTGGCAGCTTACAGTATGCACAAGTGTGCACTCGACCTGACTTAGCCTTTATCACCAGGGTACTTGGTAGATATCAAGAGAATCCAGGCATAGAGCACTGGAAGATGGTAAAGAAAGTATTGCGTTATGCGCAAGGCATGAAGGACTACATGCTAATATACAGGAGAAGTGATTCCCTAGAGATAAAAGGGTATTCAGACGCAGATTTTGTGGGGGACAAAGATGATAGAAAATCCACATCAGGGTACGTATTCACCCTCGCTGGGGGAGCTATTTCGTGGAAAAGCTCCAAACAGTCGATAGTTGCATCATCCATGATGTATGCAGAATTCATAGCATGCTTCGAAGCCACGGGGCAGGCGATATGGCTAATGAAATTTGTACCCGACTTGAAAGTGGTAGACTGTATTCAGAAACCACTAAAGATGTATTGCGACAATCAGCCCGCGGTATTTTACGCTCACAACAACAAGTCGAGTAATGCTGCCAAAACAATAGAGATAAGGTATTATGTTGTGAAAGATAAAATCCAGGATCAAACTATAAGGCTCGAGCATATAAGAACAAAAGATATGCTTGCGGATCCGCTAACGAAAGGCTTACCACCCAATGTGTTCAAGGAACACTTAGCCGGCATGGGTTTAAGGGAAAGCCTTATGATTCCTGGATAGGCCCAAAAGGAACATAATTTGTTTCTGAACAAAACGTATGTTGTAGCTGAATGATTCTATCAACAATTGAGCTGTGACGATGAAACATGCTCTATGTACCAATATGTGATGAAACAAATAAACTAGAAAGTATAAGGTTAAAAGTAAAGTTGAGATCAAGCGGGAGAATGTTAGGTTGATCTCTCTCTCGTTCGAACCCTGATCGGGGGCGCCCAACCAAACCATGGTTGGTGGGCCCCTGTCACCAGCGCAATATAAAGAGGTGGGGTGCCAGGGCACGCATCACGAGGTTGACCGTCCACCACAACACTACCAAGACACCAATCCGATCTAGGGTTGCGCTAGGCCGACGGGAAGCTCCACCACCGCCGCCATCCACTCTCTGCCATCACCGGCCACCGTCACCATGGCCGGCACCGGGAGTTCCTCATCCGCACCTCGAGAAGGCAGGTCTACCGTGGATATCCTACACATGCGATCCCGACGGATCTATCAGAACACTCATCTGGGATATTGTTTCGGAATGCTCGAAACTCGACACAACACCAGTCATGGGAAGTGGTCACACTTGATGACCGGAAGCAGCGAGCCAATGAGCTATTGTCCCCAAATGGAATAGGAGATTTTACTCTAACGGGCGGGTGACCTAGTAAATATAGAATCCCACGATGCCGAGGAATATATATAATTTTTTACTTCTCTAACCATTATATGTGCTCGGCTACGTGTCAGTAAGAGAACTAAACTGAACTTTATACTCCTCTAACCATTTCCAGGGGATCAGCTAGAGATACCTAACGGCGGCATCCAGTGTAAAAACAAATGCATTGTGCTATTGAAATGTTGTGCTACTATTGTTAGGTTGATCTCTCTCCCGATTCGAATCCAATGGGTCGAACGGGCCCCTGACTCGCGCCCTAATCGGGGACGCCCAACCAAATCATGGTTGGTGGGCCCCTGTCGCCAGCGCAATATAAAGAGGTGGGGATGCCGGGGCACGCATCACGAGGTTAACCGTGCACCACAACACCACCAACACACCAATCCGATCTAGGGTTGCGCTAGGCCGACGGGAAGCTCCACCACCGCCGCCATCCACTCTCTGCCATCACCGGCCACCGTCACCATGGCCGGCACCGGTAGTTCCTCATCCGCACCTGGAGAAGGTAGGTCTACCGTGGATATCCAACACATGCGATCCCGACGGATCTATTAGAACACTCATCTGGGAAATTGTTTTGGCATGCTCAAAACTCAGCACAGCACCAGTCATGGGCAGTGGTCACACTTGATGATCGGCAGCGGCGAGCCAACGAGTTGTTGTCCCCAAATGGAATAGGAGTTTTTGCTCTAACGGGTGGGTGACCTAGTAAATATAGAATCCCACGATGCCGACGAGTATATATAATTTTTTACTTCTCTAACCATTATATGTGTTCAGCTATGTGTCAATTAGAGAAGTAAATTGAACCTTATACTCCTCTAACCGTTTCCAGGGGATCAGCTAGAGATACCTAACGGCGGCATCCAATGTAAAAACAAATGCATTGTGCTATCGAAATGTTGTGCCACTATTGTTAGGTTGATCTCTCTCCCGTTCGAACCCAACGGCTCGAACGGGCCCCTGACTCGCGCCCTGATCGGGGGCGCCCAACCAAACCATGGTTGATGGGCCCCTGTCGCCAGCCCCAATATAAAGAGGTGGGGTGCCGGGGCACGCATCACGAGGTTGACCGTGCACCACAACACCACCAACACACCAATCCGATTCAGGGTTGCGCTAGCCGACGGGAAGCTCCACCACCGCCGCCATCTACTCTCTGCCATCACCGGCCACCGTCACCATGGCCGGCACCGGGAGTTCCTCATCCGCACCTGGAGAAGATAGGTCTACCGTGGATATCCAACACATGCGATCCCGACGGATCTATCAGAACACTCATCTGGGATATTGTTTCGGCATGCTCGAAACTCGGCACAGCACCAATCATGGGCAGTGGTCACACTTGATGACCGGCAGCAGCGAGCCAACGAGCTGCTGTCCCCAAATGGAATAGGAGTTTTTGCTCTAACGGGTGGGCGACCTAGTAAATATAGAATCCCACGATGCCGAGGATTATATATAATTTTTTTACTTCTCCAACCATTATATGTGTTCGGCTACGTGTCAATTAGAGAAGTAACCCCAGCCCACCAGGGTTCAAGTCCTGGTGGTCGCATTTATTCCTGGATTTATTTCAGGATTTCCGGCGATGCGCATTCAGTGAGAGGAGACGTTCTCGTCGACGACGAGGCGCCTACTGTGACATCGTAAATTTCAAGATGATATGTCGGCTCAGTCTTTCAGAGGTGCTCATAGGGGTAGGGTGTGCGTGTGTGTGTTCATAGGGGTAAGTGTATGCGCGTGTATATGAGTGCTTCCGTCTGTACTGATGTTAAAAAAAAAGTAGAGAAGTAAACTGACTTTATACTCCTCTAACCGTTTTCAGGGGATCAGCTAGAGATACCTAACGGCGGCATCCAATGTAAAAGCAAATGCATGGTGCTATCGAAATGTTGTGCCACTAGCTGGCATGCATTATTGTATTATTTTGGTTGCATGCATGAACTAGGCAGTATTGTCGTAATGATTCCACGTCCACAGCAGCAATTACCAGTGCCGCAAATGGAATGGACTGGCGTGTGGTTGTGGACGGTAGCTGGCATCCAATAATTACCATGGAAATGCATGCACGAGGGCGCGGGAGCTAAAACGTGCTACCGGGCCAGCCTGACAAAGATGCGTGGTTTCCTGTGCGAAGCCCATGACCATGAGACGAAACGGAAACGATATCACATGCCGCACCGGACCCTCTCCTCTCTCTCCTCTCTAACGAGAAAGTAACAGCTCAGCTGGGCCGCGCGCCTGCGGCTCCTCGACACGTCTCATCGCATGCAGGCTCGCCAGTGCGTCGCTGCGTACAGTATATGTTAGGAGCACACCAAGGTTCAAGAAGCACATCACCAAGCTTGCAAGGAAGGGCCTCCCATCATCTGACGTACGTACGGTGAGTCTCCCCTCTCTTGGGGCTTCTTCATCTTCTTTCTTGTGTTTCTTTCTTGCTCATCTCTTCCAATCTGTAGCTTGGATCCATGGACATGGACTCCCCGCAGAAGAAGCTTGGATCCGTGGACGGCGGCAAGACGCCTCCTCTGCTGCTTGCGGCCCAGCTGGCCAAGAAGGCGATAGCCGCTTCTCCGTTCCCGGACGCACACCCGATGGCCAGCGCTTGGGCGTTCGTCACCGCCTGGTTCTTCCCCGTCTCCATCGTCTTGGGCTCCGCCATCGACCTTCTACTCTGCAGCCAGGTACGTAATAATTAACTAGGACTACGACCCGTACTTCTACTCTACTTCTACTATACCCCCCGGCTCTGGCTGGATGGATGCGCCAACTTTGTCTTCGTCTTCCTGCAGCTGCTGTGGTGCCTACTGGAGCGCGAGGGGGGCACGCCCATAGACAGTGCCCTCTGGATCGCGCTGTGGTGCTGCCCCGCACTCCAGGCGGTCGTGGCGGCGCTGGCTCTGCTGCTCCCGTCCCGCCACCGCCGGATCCGCCGTGCCCTTGCCTACCTCGCGGTCTCGGTCGCCATCGTCGGCCATTCTTTGATGGCCAGCCTCATCCCCCTCTCTGTCGCTGCCCATCCAGGGACAGGGCTAGGATACCTCCTGCTCATCGTCTTGTTCATCTGCGCCGCGGCGGCGCTGGCGCAGCTGCTCCCGTGCCTCCTGATGGGGTTATGTACCTAGGGTAGGGTCATGGACCTGATCTAAATACCTTATCCAAGGACATCCTTAGAAGAGGTCGCCTTCCAGTCGACCAACGAAGGACTCACTCGACTGACTTGAAGGACTCGACCACGAAGACTCACTCAACCACCAGGAGGTCAAGAGGCACTCTGCACTGCAACGGCCTGTAATAAAGTAGGCTTTATTACAGTAAAGACACTTTATGTGGGGCGTTACCAGTAACGCCCCAGACTTAACTCACCTTAAACCCTCTCCTACGTGGGCTGGCTGGGGTCCTGGCGCACTCTATATAAGCCACCCCCCTCCACAGGAAGAAGGGTTCGGCACCTTGTAACTCATATACTCTTAATCCACTCGACCGCCTCCGGACTCCGAGACGTAGGGCTATTACTTCTTCCGAGAAGGGCCTGAACTCGTACATCCCTTGTGTTTACAACCTCTCCATAGCTAGGACCTTGCCTCTCCATACCTACCCCCCACTCTACTGTCAGGCTTAGAACCACGACAGTTGGCGCCCACCGTGGGGCAGGTGTTTTAGCGATTTTGTGGAGAAGTTGCGATTCTTCCGAGTACTTTCATCATGGTGTCTGCTGGAGTTTTGGTCGAGAGTCGAGAGATCCGTCTCGGCACTCTCACCTTCATCGCCGACGACTCCGCGTGGCTCCAGGAGGCTCCACTCGACGTTGATGCGCTTCCCGTTCGCGGTGCGACGCATTTTCGCGCATGTGTCCGCGGCGTTCTGCTGCGGCAACCGTCAACCCCGTATCGGTCGGCTCCTCCATCGTCCACCCTCCCGGTCTCCCGCCAGCGCAAGCGCTCGGGCCGGCCGAGGCTTCAGCGATGGGTGAGGCACGCGGTGGCTCGCCAATCGGCCACCACCCAAGTTGTGGCAATCGAGCCCGACGAATCTCTCTACGGCTTGTTCGATCTGTCGACTGGCTCCGTAGAGACTGCATCCGAGTGCGGTAGCAGTGATCCAGCGGCGGAAATCTTGATGGTCGACGGGCCCCGCAGTCCCCCTGGCTTCGCCCGTGATGGTGGAGCAGGTGACGGAGGCGACCCCGCACGAGGCCACGAAGAGTACCAGCCCGAGCCACTCGACTCTCTGCAAAGAGAGGAACTTCGCCGCAGGAACGTGGATGCCCTGCGTACTCCTATCACAGGAGAAACCCCCGAGGCTCGTGCCTTAGAGGAGGCACGTTTGGCCAATTTGGCCGAACGCACTCGACTGGAGAATCTTCAGCGAGCACTTGACGAGCGCGCGCGGCAACGAGTTCCCGACACCAGTCGACGTCAACTCTTCCCGCCGACTCAGGTATATCGAACCCCAATCCAGAATTTAGCAGCTGCGACCCGTATAGCAGAGTCCATCCAGCCTTCGCAGTCGGAAGCTGGCAGAGGTTTGCTGCAGATCAGGGATCTGCTCCGGGCAGCAGGAGATCAGAATTCAGCCGTGTCTCAGTCGCGCAACAGAATTCACAGTCGATCCGTCACTGCGAATACGGTTCAGTCGGCTCACAGTCCCAGATCGCCTCCGCGGCGTGAAGGGCGCGAGAATCGGCGAGATCAATATGGCGACCGACTCGACCGAGATGATAGGCGTCGAGTGCCCAATTCCCCTCCGAGGGGTGGGTCTTACGCTCCTCGGTGGCAAGATGACAGGCGTCAGTACAGTACCGGGCGAAGGGTTCCAGTCGACCCCAGAGAACCAGGCTTCGACGCGCGATCCATTATCGTGCAAGGTTTGGTCGACCGGAACAGAGCCCATCGGGGCGGACTCGACAGAGATGCGCCCACAAGCAGTCGAGTGCATGTTTCCGGTCCTGAATGTTTCAGCAGAGCTATCAGGGCCGCAGTTATCCCTCCCAATTTCAGGTTGGCAACAGGAGTCAGCAAGTTCACTGGTGAGTCTAAGCCTGAAACTTGGCTTGAAGACTACCGAGTGGCAGTTCAGATTGGTGGTGGGAACGACGAGGTGGCCATGAAGCATTTGCCCCTCATGCTGGAAGGTTCTGCCAGGGCATGGTTGACTCAATTACCTCCTAGCAGCATTTACGCTTGGGAAGATCTGTCCCGAGTGTTCATCAGAATGTTTGAAGGAACTTGCAAGCGACCAGCTGGATTGACAGAGTTGCAAGTCTGCGTGCAGAAGGCTAATGAGACTCTCAGAGAGTATATTCAGAGGTGGATCACTTTGCACCACACTGTGGAGAACGTGTCTGATCATCAGGCAGTCTGCGCCTTCAAAGATGGCGTCAAGAACAGAGAACTGAGTTTGAAGTTTGGTCGAACCGGTGACATGACTTTGAGTCGGATGATGGAGATTGCTACCAAGTACGCCAACGGTGAAGAAGAAGACCGACTCCGAAGCGGCAAGCATAAGCCGAGTCAGTCGGAAAAAGGAAACACCAGTCGGAAACAGAAGCGGAAGGCTGAACCGGCAGCTCCTGGAGAGGCTCTGGCCGTGACTCAGGGAAAGTTTAAGGGGAAACCAAAAGGATCCTGGAACCCCAAGAAGGTAAAGGATAAAGAAGGGAACGACGTAATGGATATGCCATGTCACATCCACACGAAGAAAGACGAAGAGGGGAATATCATCTACCCGAAGCACACCACTCGCCAATGTCGACTCCTGATCCAGCAGTTTCAGGGAAAACAGTCTAAGGACAAGGAGAAGGAGTCGGACAAGGCTGAAGACAAGGAGGACAGTGAGGAAGGATATCCGCATATCAACTCCACTCTGATGATCTTTGCAGATGTGGAAATCAGGAGTCGACTGAAAGTCATTAACCGAGAGGTGAACATGGTTGCCCCAGCAAAAGCAAATTATCTGAAATGGTCTCAAATACCCATCACATTCGACCAATCTGATCACCCGACTCATATTGCCACCCCTGGGAGGCAAGCTTTGGTGGTCGATCCAGTTGTCGAAGGCACTCGACTGACAAAGGTGCTGATGGATGGTGGAAGCGGGCTGAATTTGTTGTATGCAGACACACTGAAAGGAATGGGCATTCCGATGTCCCGACTGAGCACTAGTAACATGAGCTTTCATGGAGTTATACCAGGGAAGAAAGCCGAGTCACTCGGCCAAATAGCTTTGGACGTGGTATTTGGTGATTCGAAGCATTTTCGCAAAGAAAAGTTGATGTTTGAGGTCGTGGATTTTCAGAGTGCATATCATGCCATTTTGGGGAGACCAGCTTACGCACGGTTCATGGCTCGACCATGCTACGTGTACCTCAAATTGAAGATGCCTGGCCCCAAAGGAGTGATCACTGTCACCGGTGATCGGAAAAAGGCAGAAGAGTGCTTTCAGAAGGGCTCAAAGATTGCCGATTCCCAGGTGACAACGGTCGAGTTCGAGGAATACAAGCAAAACGCAGATCCGAGTGACTTGCTGCGATCAAAGAAACCCGCCACAGAGTCTGCATTTCAGTCGTCCGGTGAGACGAAGCCTGTTCACATTCACCCGACCGACCCCGATGCAGCTCCGACCCGCATCTCCACAACACTCGACCCAAAATAGGAAGAAGCGCTCATCCAGTTCCTCCGTGAGAACTGGGACATTTTTGCATGGAAGCCCGCTGACATGCCAGGTGTTCCCAGGGGACTGGCTGAGCATCGCCTAAGAGTCGACTCGTCTGCAAAACCAGTCAAAGAGCATCTTCGGCGGTCCGCCGTCCAGAAGAGAAAAGCCATTGGTGAAGAAGTGGCTCGACTGTTGGCGGCAGGTTTTATCCGAGAGATATACCACTCCGAGTGGCTCGCTAATGTCGTCATGGTTCCTAAGAAGGACAAGTCGCTCCGAATGTGCATTGATTTTAAGCACATCAACCGGGCCTGCCCGAAAGATCATTTTCCTCTCCCTCGCATAGATCAAATTGTTGACTCGACCGCGGGATGCGAGAGGCTATCTTTTTTAGATGCCTACTCCGGGTACCACCAGATCCGTCTGTACGGACCCGACGAGGTAAAAACAGCTTTCATCACTCCATTCGGGTGCTTCTGCTATATCACCATGCCATTCGACCTCAAGAATGCCGGAGCCACATTTATGCGAATGATTCAGAAGTGTCTACTCACTCAAATCAGTCGGAATGTGGAAGCATATATGGATGATATCATTGTCAAGTCACGAAAAGGTTCCGACCTGCTCGCTGATCTCGCCGAAACATTTGCCAACCTCAGAAGATATGATATCAAGCTCAATCCATCAAAGTGCACATTTGGAGTTCCTGGTGGCAAGTTACTCGGTTTTCTCGTTTCCGAACGGGGAATCGACGCTGACCCAGAGAAGATTGGCACTATTCTCCGAATGAAACGCCCTGTGCGAGTGCACGATGTCCAGAAGCTTACTGGATGCTTGGCCGCATTAAGTCGATTCATCTCACGACTCGGTGAAAAGGCATTGCCTCTTTACCGACTGATGAAGAAGACAGACAAGTTCGAGTGGACTCCAGAAGCTGATGCAGCGTTTGCCGAGCTAAAAGCTCTGCTCTCCACCCAGCCGGTGCTTGCTGCTCCAGTCAGCAAAGAGCCTCTGTTGCTCTATATCGCAGCCACAGGACAAGTTGTCAGTACTGTGCTTACGGTCGAGCGGGAAGAAGAAGGAAAAGTTCTCAAAGTTCAGCGCCCAGTGTATTATTTGTCTGAAGTCTTGACTCCATCCAAGCAGAGATATCCTCATTATCAGAAGCTTGTGTATGGAATATACATGACCACAAAGAAGGTTGCTCATTATTTTTCTGATCATTCCATCACAGTCGTCAGCGACGCTCCACTATCAGAGATTTTGCACAACAGAGATGCAACTGGTCGAGTGGCCAAATGGGCGATTGAACTTCTTCCCCTTGATATCAAGTTTGAGGCAAAGAAAGCCATTAAGTCCCAGGCAATAGCAGATTTCCTCGCCGAGTGGATTGAACAACAGCAGCCGACTGAAGTTCACTCGGAGCATTGGACCATGTTCTTTGATGGCTCTAAGATGTTGAATGGTTCCGGTGCTGGGGTTGTCCTGGTTTCCCCCAGAGGAGATAAGCTCAGATATGTGCTCCAGATTCACTTTGATTCCTCCAACAATGAGGCAGAATATGAGGCCCTCTTATATGGGTTGCGCATGGCCATTTCACTCGGCGTCCGTCGCCTGATGGTCTATGGCGACTCGGATTTAGTGGTCAACCAGGTGATGAAAGAGTGGGACGTGAGAAGCCTAGCCATGACTGGATACTGCAGTGCAATGAGGAAGCTGGAAAAGAAGTTCGAGGGGTTGGAGCTCCATCATATACCCCGACTGAAAAATCAAGCAGCTGATGATCTAGCAAAGATAGGTTCCAAGAGAGAAGCCATTCCGAGTGGTGTGTTCTTGGGGCATATACACACTCCGTCAGTCAAAGAAGATCCTTTCACCGAAGAAACTCCACAGCCCAAGAGTGCCACAGATCCGACTGAAGTTGAAGTCCCAGCGGTGGTCGACTTGATCATGGAGGTTTTGGTGGTCATTCCCGACTGGACAGTTCCGTATGTCGCATATATCCTGAGAAAAGAGCTTCCGGAGGATGAGGAAGAGGCTCGACAGATCGTCCGTCGATCTAAGGCCTTTACCGTAATCAAAGGACAATTATACAGAGAAAGCGCGACTGGAGTTGGTCAGAAGTGCATAACACCAGAAGAAGGTCGACTCATCCTCAATGATATTCACTCGGGGACCTGTGGTCATCATGCGTCCTCTCGGACCATCGTGGCCAAAGCATACCGAGCCGGATTTTACTGGCCAAAGGCGAATGAGATGGCAAAAGAGATAGTGGATAAGTGCGAGGGATGTCAGTTCTACTCGAATATGTCGCACAAGCCTGCGTCGGCCCTGAAGACCATCCCACTCGTCTGGCCTTTCGCAGTATGGGGACTGGACATGGTCGGTCCTTTGAGAACAGGACGAAGTGGCTTCACGCATGTACTGGTGGCAGTCGACAAGTTCACCAAGTGGATCGAGGCTAAACCAATCAAGAGCCTTGACACCGGTACTGCTGTTAGCTTCATCAGGGAACTAATATTCAGATATGGAGTCCCGCACAGCATCATTACGGATAATGGGTCGAACTTTGACTCAGAGGAATTCAGAGATTTCTGCAACTCCCAAGGCACACGGGTCGACTACGCTTCAGTCGCCCATCCGCAGTCGAATGGACAAGCAGAGCGAGCTAATGGACTGATTCTTAAGGGATTGAAGCCTCGACTGATGCGTGATCTCAAACACGCGGCTGGAGCTTGGGTCGACGAACTTCCCTCAGTGCTTTGGGGGCTGCGGACCACACCTAATCGGTTGACCGGAAGAACTCCATTCTTCTTGGTCTACGGAGCTGAAGCAGTCTTGCCGAGTGATCTTCTCCACAATGCTCCTCGAGTTGAAATCTACAACGAAGCAGAGGCTGAACAAGCGTGGCAGGACGCAGTCGACCTTTTAGAGGAAGAAAGGGAGATGGCTCTGATCCGGTCGACCATCTACCAACATGATTTGCGTCGTTTCCACGCCAGAAATGTGAGAGGTCGAGCCTTCCAGGAAGGGGATTTAGTTCTCCGAGTGGATCAGCACAAACCACACAAGCTTGCTCCTTCTTGGGAAGGCCCCTTCATCGTCACCAAGGTTCTCCACAACGGGGCGTACCGTCTTTACAACGTCAAGCATAATATCGACGAGCCCCGAGCTTGGAACGCGGAGCTACTCCGCCCATTTTACACTTAAGTTTTATCACTCGGATGAGTTGCAATAAAGTACTTCTGTAGTTCATGGACCTCAAAATAATAGTGTCATAGTTCCTCCATAATTTCTGTCACTTCTTATTTTTGTCCAAATAAAATTCCCCCTCAGTGGGTGACTTAGCCGCGAATCCGTTTCGCCTAAGTTTGTAAAAATCCTACCGAGTGAAGAGCGGCCCTCTCACTCGGAGGCTTAGCTGCGAATCCGTTTCGCCTAAGTTATCAAAATCCTACCGAGTGGTAAGCCAGACTTTCACTCGGGGGCTTAGCTGCAGCCCTGTGCTCGCCTAAGTTGTAAAAAATCCTACCGAGTGAAGAGCAAGCCTCTCACTCGGGGGCTTAGCTGCAGTCCAAGCACTCGCCTAAGTTACAAAAATCCTACCGAGTGGAGAGCAACCCTCTCACTCGGGGGCTTAGCTACAGTCCAAGCACTCGCCTAAGTTACAAAAATCCTACCGAGTGAAGAGCGACCCTCTCACTCGGAGGCTTAGCTGCAGTCCAAGCACTCGCCTAAGTTACAAAAATCCTACCGAGTGAAGAGCGACCCTCTTGCTCGGAGGCTTAGCTGCA
>NC_057795.1:640110836-640111530 GCF_018294505.1 Triticum aestivum
CCTACCGAGTGAAGAGCGACCCTCTCGCTCGGAGGCTTAGCTGCAGTCCAAGCACTCGCCTAAGTTACAAAAATCCTACCGAGTGAAGAGCGACCCTCTCGCTCGGAGGCTTAGCTGCAGTCCAAGCACTCGCCTAAGTTATAAAAATCCTACCGACTGAAGAGCAACCCTCTCACTCGGAGGCTTAGCTGCAGCCCTGTGCTCGCCTAAGTTACAAAAATCCTACCGAGTGAAGAGCGACCCTCCCACTCGGAGGCTTAGCTGCATCCCAGTGCTAGCCTAAGTTATCAAAATCCTACCGAGCAAAGAGTAAACCTCTCACTCGGGGGCTTAGCTGCGGCCCAGTGCTCGCCTAAGTTATAGAAATCCTACCGAGTGGTAAGCCGGGCTTCCACTCGGAGGCTTAGCCGCAGCCCAGTGCTCGCCTAAGTGGACTAAAGAATAAGTCGATTGCAGTAAAGGCGCCTTGCTTTGAACCTGCAAAAGACATTTCGATCCAAAGGCAATCATATTCAAGCACCAAATTCAAGTTTGAATCGATATCTAAAGGAACCGAAAGTGCTCAGGCGTTAAGCCTGTTAAGGTTTATCGGTTACAATTCCACTCGGCATACCGAGGCAAATTTAAAGCGTCGAGCCAGAAGAAGTTTTTTACCCCTCCTGTGGAGGGCTGGAAGGTGCAACGAATTCATCAA
>NC_057795.1:640111540-640123176 GCF_018294505.1 Triticum aestivum
GACCCTCTCACTCGGAGGCTTAGCTGCAGTCCAAGCACTCGCCTAAGTTATAAAAATCCTACCGAGTGAAGAGCAACCCTCTCACTCGGAGGCTTAGCTGCAGCCCTGTGCTCGCCTAAGTTACAAAAATCCTACCGAGTGAAGAGCAAACCTCTCACTCGGGGGCTTAGCTGCAGCCCAGTGCTCGCCTAAGTTATAAAAATCCTACCGAGTGAAGAGCAACCCTCTCACTCGGAGGCTTAGCTGCAGCCCAGTGCTAGCCTTAGTTATCAAAATCCTACCGAGTGAAGAGTAAACCTCTCTCTCGGGGGCTTAGCTGCGGCCCAGTGCTCGCCTAAGTTATAGAAATCCTACCGAGTGGTAAGCCGGGCTTCCACTCGGAGGCTTAGCCGCAGCCCAGTGCTCGCCTAAGTGGACTAAAGAATAAGTCGATTGCAGTAAAGGCGCCTTGCTTTGAACCTGCAAAAGACATTTCGATCCAAAGGCAATCATATTCAAGCACCAAATTCATGTTTGAATCGATATCTAAAGGAACCGAAAGTGCTCAGGCGTTAAGCCTGTTAAGGTTTATCGGTTACAATTCCACTCGGCATACCGAGGCAAATTTAAAGCGTCGAGCCAGAAGAAGTTTTTTACCCCTCCTGTGGAGGGCTGGAAGGTGCAACGAATTCGTCAAGGTCAATTCCGTCGGCGATCCGAGTGGCAGCTGCAAGGAAAGTTTCCATAAAGGACCTGAAGTCGTGTTTCTTGGTGTTGGCCACCCGAAGAGCCGCCAGCTTCTCTTCTCGCGCATCTTTACAGTGGACTCGGGCCAGACACAGAGCAACATCTGCACCACACCGAGCCGAGGACTTCTTCCATTCCTGCACTCGACCAGGGATCGTGTTCAAGCGGGCCATCAGCGACTCAAGGTCATTCTGAAGTGTCTCCTCAGGCCAGAGCGTCGAGTCGATGCGAGATGTGGCGGCCTTCAGCCTTGCGAGATAGTCCACGACAGCTGCAACACGAGACTCCAGTCGAAAAACATCCATGGCAACTTCGTCGTTCACCGGAGAATTGACGGGGTCGAGGTTTGGCTCCAGCCGGCTAGTTTCTTCTTCAAAGTTTTGACAAAATTCTGCAAGGATGATCACTAAGTCAAGGGGATGGTCGAATGGAAAAACCACAATTGGAAATGTTTGCCAAGCATAGAGGTTTACCTTCAAGCATAAGAAACAGCTTCTTGGCAAGACCACTCAGGAAGGCCTCCAGATCAGTTTTCTTCCCAGTCAATTTGCTGACTTGGTCGGTCAGGGCAGCTTTATCAGTTTTCAGTCGACTGACCTCCTTGTTGGCGATCCCAAGAGCAGCTTTCAGATTGGTATTGTCTTGTTCAAGCTTGGTGACTGAAGCTAACTTCTCGTCAGCAAGCTTGATCTTCTCAGCTAGTTCGAGGTCTTTCTTCTGTTGGGCCTCCCTTACCTTACCTGCAAGTTACAGCAAGGTCAGATTTTTGAAACAAGCAAGGGGAAAAGCAGTCGTCAGGGTCTCACCAAACATACCTTCGGTCTCCTCCTTTGCCTTCGTCAGCTTCTCCTGAACCAGCTTCAAGCTCAGCTCGAGTTGAGTGTGCTTGTTTTCCAGCTCAGAGTAGCGAGCCACAAGATCACAAGAGTTCTGCGAAGAACCAATCGACTAAATGTCAAATATAATTCACTTCCGAGTGAAAAAGAAGAAAAACACACGTTTCTAAGACTACAGCCGAATACAAGCATTCGACCGTAGTCTCGGGGACTACACCCAGTGGGTGCACTCAGCGTGCCCCACTAATTCTGTTGAAGACAAAGTCGACCAGTCGACCTCAAAAAAAAAGAGAGATGTATTCTTTAAGACTGTGATCAACTGCAAGCAGTCGACCACAGTCTCGGGGACTACACCCAGTGGGTGCACTCAGCGTGCCCCCACCGGTTTGTGAAATCCAGTCGACATAGTCGACTGACAGAAAGATTGACATCATAAAGCCTAAGGCCGACTGCCAGCAGTCGACCTTAGTCTCGGGGACTACACCCAGTGGGTGCACTCAGCGTGCCCCCACCGGTTTGTGAAATCCAGTCGACATAGTCGACTGACAGAAAGATTGACATCATAAAGCCTAAGGCCAACTGCCAGCAGTCGACCTTAGTCTCGGGGACTACACCCAGTGGGTGCACTCAGCGTGCCCCCACCGGTTTGTGAAATCCAGTCGACATAGTCGACTGACAGAAAGATTGACATCATAAAGCCTAAGGCCGACTGCCAGCAGTCGACCTTAGCCTTGGGGACTACACCCAGCGGGTGCACTCAGCGTGCCCCCGCTAACACGGAGTTTAATCGACACACCCAGTGGGTGACTACTATAAATTCCGGAAAGGAAAAGTTTTTGGTTGCATATCCAACAGAACAAACAGTGGTCGACTGACCTGAACATTGCTTTGGAGGGCAGAACTGGCGTCATAAGCTGCCTGGCTTGCATCCCGGATGGTCTTTAACTGCTCCATCATGATTCCCGCCTGGCGTATCGCTTCCTTCGCCGCGCCATCTTGGTCCTCTGGGACGTGGTGCATCGTGAAGAGGGAGGGCTGCTGAGCACTCGTCAATGGATCTGCGAAGGACACCGTGTGTCGAGTGGTGTTCTCTTCCTCCGCAATCAGAATCTCAGGCGCCGTCACATCCTGGGGCACCTTACTGGCGGACGCTTTCCTACTTCTCCTGCGCTTCAGTGGTTCTTCATCCTCATCATCATCAGGAAGATTGATAACAGCAGTGGGTGGAGCTACAAAGAAGAATCAGGATCAGAGATCGCGAGTCAGTCGACTAAGAACGGCGTTAAGAATACAGTACCTGGTTTCGAAGTTGCTGCGTCCTCCATCTCATGGTCATCAGCCCGGGCTGAGGTTTCAGAAGTAGCAGCACTGCAACTCCAAAGGATCAGTCGACTAACTTCAGCGTCGACCAGAGACAAAGTTCACACAAAATAAGAAGATTCAAACAGCACGATTACCCTGATATGGTAGGGATGGACACCTTCATCTTCGGTAGGAGCTTAATCGTCTTCGACGGGGCCGCCCTGGGCTGCTTCGGCGCCTTTTCAGTCGGCACCGGAGAGGTGGTTCGAGGGCGCTTAGTCGACTGAACAACGGTCGCAACCCCCTTGCCACGTTCAGTCGAAGGGTCGTGGACAAGCTTCGACGGCCTTTCTGAGCGCGGTGGTACGACCTCCTCCTCCTCTTCTTCCTCATTCTCAACGTCATCTTCATCACCGTCATCATCATCATCGTCGTCATCATCCTCTGCAACGTCCGAGTCCCATTCCTCCTCTTCCTGGCTCTCGCCCCCACTCGCCTCACCCTCCTCAGTCGGAGCTTGTGCCTCATTGGGCATCGAGTACAGTTCGGTGAGAGCCTAGCAGATATCAAGACAAGGATCAGTCGACCAGTCGGCAGGATAAACAGAAATGAATGCGACAAGAACACAGTGGGGAGCAGAGCAAATGTACCTTGTTTGGATCGCTGTTGTGGTCGAGTGGAGGAATCCTTCTGGCTCCGCGTGGGTTGTCCTTGTTTCCGGTAACGGCTACCATCCATCTTTCCAGAGTGACATCGTCGACTGCTTCTGGATGGACTCGAGTCTCGTCTTCAGTCCCACAGTACAACCACATGCAGTGGCTCCGGAACTGAAGGGGCTGGATGCGACGCCTGAGGAAGACCTCCAGGAGGTCCATGCCCGTCACTCCCTCCCGAACCAACTGCACCACGCGCTCCATCAACATCTTCACGTCAGCTTTCTCCTCCGGAATCAACTTCAGAGAGGAGGGCTTGTTCACTCGGTCCATGGTAAACTGTGGGAGTCCACTCGACTGCCCCGGTGTCGACTGGTCCTGGCAGTAGAACCAGGTCGACTGCCAGCCTCTGACTAACTCGGGAAAGGTCATGGGCGGGAAGGTGCTCTTATTCCTCACCTGGATGCCCAGACCCCCACACATTTGGACAACTCGGGTCCTTTCATCGCCTGGGCTCGCCTTCTTCACGGTCTGAGAGCGACACGTGAATATATGCTTGAACAAACCCCAGTGCGGTCGACAGCCCAGGAAACCTTCACACATGGACACGAATGCGGCAAGATAGTCGATAGAATTTGGGGTAAAGTGGTGGAGCTGCGCTCCAAAGAAGTTCAAGAAGCCACAGAAGAAAATACTCGGCGGCAAAGAAAATCCACGATCAACATGGATGGCCAAGAGCACACACTCACCCTCTTCTGGCTGGGGCTGCCACTCCTTCCCTGGAAGCCTCGCAGCTCCATGAGGGATCAAGCCCTCGTTGGCCATGTCGAGGAGGTCTTTTTCTGTGATGGTCGACTGGATCCAGTCTCCTTGGACCCAGCCGTTCGGCAGGCGGGATCTGGACGAAGACCCGCCGCGGCTGGTAGATCTCCCCTTCGCCTTCTCCGACGCCGACGCCTTCTTCGCACGTTCCAGCGCCGCCGTCTTCTCCTTGGCCATGGTTGCCGGCGAGATGCACGTGGGGAAGTTGTGCGGGGGCGAGAGCGAGCGCGCTGGACGGGGACGAAGGGAGCAGAGAGAGAGAGAATGCTGAGGCACAGTACAGAAATCCTCGCCGGGCGCATTTATAAGGTCCCTTCCGAGTGGATGACAGGTGGGCCCGGTCGATCTAATCATATCCAGGAACAGTTATGCAGATGGGATACGTGGCGAAGAAAGCGGCGCGGAGATCGAGGCGTCTATGTCCCGTCCCATCCGAACGCCGCGGTCCGCTCCGCTTCGCGCGCGTCCCCAAATTTCGCATCCCGCGGAATCCGCGAACAGCAGATCAGTCTGTCAGACATGGGGTTTCCTGCGATCCGTCGCTCGGAGATCGTCGAAGCCCGAAAGATCACTCGACGAAAGAAGAGAATGGATCGAGTCGACTGAAGACAAGTTGCTCACTGTCGACGAAGAGATTCTTTGGTCCAGAACAGCGCACGACCAGAGCGCAAAGGTTAATCGGAAACGACATCAACTCCTTCCTCACTCGAAGCCTCAATCCATTCGGGGGCTAATGATGGGGTTATGTACCTAGGGTAGGGTCATGGACCTGATCTAAATACCTTACCCAAGGACATCCTTAGAAGAGGTCCCCTTCCAGTCGACCAACGAAGGACTCACTCGACTGACTTGAAGGACTCGACCACGAAGACTCACTCGACCACCAGGAGGTCAAGAGGCACTCTGCACTGCAACGGCCTGTAATAAAGTAGGCTTTATTACAGTAAAGACACTTTATGTGGGGCGTTACCAGTAACGCCCCAGACTTAACTCACCTTAAACCCTCTCCTACGTGGGCTGGCTGGGGTCCTGGCGCACTCTATATAAGCCACCCCCCTCCACAGGAAGAAGGGTTCGGCACCTTGTAACTCATATACTCTTAATCCACTCGACCGCCTCCGGGCTCCGAGACGTAGGGCTATTACTTCTTCCGAGAAGGGCCTGAACTCGTACATCCCTTGTGTTTACAACCTCTCCATAGCTAGGACCTTGCCTCTCCATACCTACCCCCACTCTACTGTCAGGCTTAGAACCACGACACCTCCCCCTCCGGATCCGCCGTGCCCTCGCCTACCTCGCGGTCGCCATCGTCGGCCTCTGTGTTTTGGCCAGCTTGGTCCTCCCCGCCGACACAAGACTCCTCATCTTCTTGATCGGCTACTCGGCGATAATCTTCACCCTGGGGGTGGGCGACCTCCTCAGCTTCCTGGCCCTCCTCCTGGAAGGTGAGGAGGAGTAGCTGCTGATCGGCAAGCCGCGAGCTCCATGTCCATGGATCAGCTCATGAGATACCCACGCACGTGACAGCTGATGAGTAGTTGTACGTGGTAGTAACTTGATCATAGATCTCGTACCACTTAACCTGCCTAGTATTGGACCTTAATTTGATGTGGAGTTAATTAGCCTGTTATTTGTGTAATGTGGAGCTTGCCTGAATTAGTATTGATGAACAGGCTATACAATTATATGGAGTACGTCTTAATTTGATGTAGTATTAGTTGGACCTTTTCTCTGTATGCATGCCTAGCTTGGGTATATATAATTGATGTTGGTGAAATCGTTACCACAATTTATATGTATTGTTAGAGTTGTGTCGAATATAGTGTACAAGGTAGGTTACAGTTGGACTTGTAGTTGTATCGTGTTTACATAGGATGTGTCGTGTGCTAGTAGGACACTTGTATCCTAGGCCTCTCTTATATAGCGGGAGTAGACACACGATGTAACCTATGCCAACATAATAGCACCGGAACGCAGGGGAAGCCGGCGGCATATGCCGGTGTCCAGGGCGACCGGGTGCGGTATTGTAGCAGTGTCACGGGGAGGAGCGCCCGTAGTCATATGCCCCGGGGATGTAGCCATATCGGTGAACCTCGTTAACAAATCTCGGTGTCGTGCTTGTGCGGTTGCTTGGTCCTCGGTAGATCAACGGAGTGCCTCGGATTTATTCTCACAAGTTGATCTAGAGGAAGTATCGAGTCTGAGATACAGTCGGCTACGGTGTGGCTCTCGACAAGATTGGAGAAAAGCAAGATCAGCAGAAGGCGTGTGTGCGCATGCCAGCAGGAGGCGAGACGTGCGGCGATCGATTGATGGATCGGTCGGGCGAGCGTATAGCCCATCAACGCGTACATGAAGCGGCA
Source organism: Triticum aestivum (assembly GCF_018294505.1). Classification (NCBI taxonomy): domain Eukaryota; kingdom Viridiplantae; phylum Streptophyta; class Magnoliopsida; order Poales; family Poaceae; genus Triticum; species Triticum aestivum. The sequence continues at coordinate 640,118,243 of NC_057795.1, forward strand.
GCGGCAGGATACGTGCAATAGCCAGGAGTCTCGGCGAGATCCGTTCGATCAACGCGTTGCGAGCAGCGGCGGAGCGGTCCAAGCCCTGGTGCACGTGGCAGATGTGCCCTCGAAAAGCACGGAGCGTGGCCCATATGGCTAGACGCATAGGTGTTGGATGGTTCAATCTGGAGAGCTGCAAGCTGTGTTCAGGTGTGCGGGTAGAGCATGAAGACGCGAGATTTGTTTTGGACAAAAAGAAAGGAGACCGAGTCTCCAAATGACACTGAGATAGGCAGGCAAATCAACTGGCGAATAGAAAGAATCGCAAGGGATAATCCGTTGGAAAGCAGAAGGTCATGGCAAGGCAAAGCTAGCATTGGAAGTTTTGTGCAAGGGAGCCGATCCACCACGTGAAGGCCAAAGATTTTAATTCTCTTGGTTTTGCTTTAGTAGCACGCAGAGGTTTTGTCCGTGTGTTTGGGGCATTGTGTGGAAAGCTCGGATAATTTTTTGCAGGGTCAGCCATACAAAGAACTATGGCGCCAACGGGTACCAAGTTTGAGGTGGAGAAGTTCACGGAATTGAAAACCTTGGGTTATGGCAGATAAGAGTGAGAAATTTGTTGACACAACATGGATGCTTGAAGGCGTTGTGGAAAGTCATGTCAGCTGTGATGGAATTACTATGTGATGGATGGAAATTCGCGGAAAAAGATTTGAAAGCCTCGAGCGTGTCATACAGTCAAACGAGTTCGGCTGGGTCGGACTAGGCAGTCCGACGGATCGACGCAAGGCGGTTGGTACAGAAGACGGTGGTGGAATCAGCGACGACGACATAGGTGCGTGATGCTGATGGTGACCGACTTTTTGGGCGTGGAAACACGTGGCGCAGGCCCGGAGGGCTTGTGTGGCTTCAACAAGGCTATGGCGCGGGGTTGATTCAAGACGGTGTATACACGGAGCTTGAAGTCGATGAGGCGCATGGGTGGACTGATCATCTACCATGGAGTCATGCTGAATGTGGAGCTGGATTGAGGGGCTACGGTGTAAGGATCCAGAGAATCGAAGCCTATTCAGCGGGATGGAAAAGCGAGGGACACGTAGTTCCGACTGGAGCCCATTGGTCTGATGGAAGCGTGAAACTCGTCATCGGTCGGTGATGATCGGTGGTACTCTGCAGTGGGGGTTGAGTGGTGTGGGTCCGCGGCCCTTGAGACTCGACCGGGACAGCGGAGGCTCGACGCGGTAATAGCGGCGAGGCGTGCGGCACACACGGGACATGAAGACGGGCCAGGGCTCTGGTGGTCATACATGTGGTGAGACAACAGCGAATTTGACTCGGGATGATTACAAGCAACGGTGAAATTCCTTCAAGTTTCAGACAGGTAGTCAAGAAAGGAGCGTTGAGTTCAGGTAACTCTTATGTGTGACACCCAATATGTGAGTTGTTCACTTTCACGCAGGTCAGTGATCGGTGTGTGATGGCGTTGACGGATACTCCGGAAGTTGGGAGCACAATGTAGAGTAATGAGGAACTTAATTTTGCTCGAGTGTTGACTGTGGTCAAGAAAAGCAGGGACTACAAGTTGCAGGTGGAGTCATATGGAATCTTTGGAGTAGCAGCGATACTCATGGGATAAACTCAAGTCCAATGTACATGGAAGTTTGCCGCATGAACGAACTCAAGGTGGTGGAGAATATTCGCCAAGGTGGAGTTTGTTAGAGTTGTGTCGAATATAGTGTACAAGGTAGGTTACAGTTGGACTTGTAGTTGTATCGTGTTTACATAGGATGTGTCGTGTCCTAGTAGGACCCTTGTATCCTAGGCCTCTTTTATATAGCAGGGGTAGACACACGATGTAACCTATGCCAACATAATAGCACAGGCGCGCAAGGGGGAGCCGGCGGCTTGTGCCGGCGCCCGGATGGCCGGTGTGCGGTATTGTAGTGGTGTCATGGGGAGGAGCGCCCATAGTCAGGCCTCGGGGATGTAGCCATATCGGGGAACCTCGTTAATAAATCTCGGTGTTGTGCTCGTGCGGTTGCTTGGTCCTCGGTAGATCAACGGAGTGCCTCGGATTTATTCTAACATGTATGTATGTATGCAACCATTCATGTTGAGCATTTCATTATGGCAACCACTGGCGTATCGATGTGGCTCATCGGGGGATGAGGTGAGGTCCTCCTTAATTTTGATGTCTCGTTCATTTGGGAGCCAAAATCGCCATCAGCTTATGCTCAACGAACCCACACGCGCTAGGCACTTATATAAGCACTGGAGCATGCTGCTCCCATTCTCTTTTTTTTAGGGAGACCTTCGTATGGCTAGCTCTATCAACTTCAAATTATAGCTACATGATCCACTAAAAATCTGACTATGGAGCCAAGGGGCCGTATGAAGCCACATGCACGGTACATTACGGGCTATTGCATCCCAATTTGTGGGTTTTGAGGGCCTGGGAGTAACCGAGTAAGCCTTCTCGGGGAGCTTCAGCCTCTGCCCAGATGACATAAGCAACCTGCTCTAGCCTTTGCCGTCACTGCACCTACGAAATCAACTCTATGATCCACCACCGCCTGAAAAAAGTACATCCGCAAAAGCAGCAGCAACGTTCAGAATTTGATGGTCAGGGGTTGTGGCTTCTTACACTTGTTTAGATGTGGGATGGGCTTCATGTTTAGCTGCGCCCATTCTCTGTTGGGTGTACAAACTAAATTTAGGTCAGTATAACCGCACCTAAAGCGAGCTTCTGAGCCCCTCAACATTTCTAGCCGTCTGATTTGTGCTAGATTAGTTCCTGGCCGTCAGATCTTCCTCTAAGTGGCAGTTTATCGCGATCTGGGCTGGGTGTCCTAATAGGCCGCTATTCTGGAAACTTTTTTGAAGGCCCGTGGTTAATTGGGCTTCTACAGGCAGCCAATTTAGGTAGAAAACAATCCGACGCTGCGCTTTATCTCCGTAAGAAAAACTGTCCGCTCAAACAGGTGGAAAGGGATCGGTGGGGGCTCGATCTCATACAGGGATGCCGGCGGCACGGCGACGCAGGCGGTCCACGATGGGATCCAGTGTTCGCTCGTCTTCCCAGTGGATCGAGCCGGGGCGCTCAAGGCGATCCAGCGGCGCGCGGCCTTCTCAGTGGATCCAACCGAGGCGCGCCAGGGAATCATCCTAGGGTTTGGAGTTGGTGACCGAGGAGGAGGCGGCACCGGCGATGGTGCGCAAGCCGTGCACGAGGCCACGGCGACTCCACAAAGTCTGCTCCGCTCTCCCCGACCCTCGACGGCGTGCTCTCCGATCTCCACTCCCTCCTTCTCTCCATGCTTGCCGCGTGGCTGCCCACCCCATCACCATGGCAACGATGTGAGTTTCCCCACTCAGGCCCCTTTTTCATCTCCTCCCCATGTGCATCACCTTTATACCCTACGAGCAGAAATTGCCACTCATTCCTATCCTGCGCGGAACAAGTTAGGCCTGGAAGGTGGGAGATATGAACTTATAGCCTGCCTTGTGAATGTTTGATTAGGAATGAGGTGATCTGATGGGATGATGTTGTTTTTCAAGCATAGGTCTGGAAGGGGGGAGATATGAGATTATAGCCTTCCTTGGTGGTCACGTTGAGGAATCAATCCTGTTGTTTCCTTATTAGAAAATAAATTGATGTATTTCTGATAAGAATTTTGTACATTATGATGCAAGTTTATCTACTTTTTACCTGGGACGGCTGCATGATTTTGTGACTGATTGCTACAGATGATATTTTCTTGTAGGTTCTAAAGACTGGAGGTCATTGACCCTCATCACGGCATCTAACATGGAGCGACCTGTTAATCACTACCGGAACAGGGCCCTATGCCAACAGTCATATATATGCCGACGGCCCCCGTCGGCCTTGTCTGGGCTATGCCGACAACCATATCCAGGTCGTAGGCGTAATAAAGCCGTCGGGCTATCCAGAGATATGCCGACGGCCCCCGTCGGCCCAGATCGGCCGTCGGCTTACCCCAAGTTACGCCTACAGCGGCCGTCGGCATAGTTGCGGGCCCGGCGATCCCGCTCGTGCCATGTGGCTAACGGCGTCCGATCTATGCCAACGGCCGTGGCGGGAGGCCGTCGGCATAGATGCCCTTGCCACGTCATCGATCCGAGGCGCACCGACCACCACCTATGCCGACGGCTGCCGTCGGCATAGATGCCACATCACTGATCCGCGGCGCGCCGGCCATCTGCCCTATGCCGCAGCTATGCCGACGGCTTTGCCGTCGGCATAGTTTTTTTTTCTTTTTTTCTTTTTTTCTTTTTTTTCCTTTTTTTACCACGTCATCGATCTTTTTATCATAGTTCCCTTATCCACTCCCGGTCACCCCCTCCACTCGTTAGTTTTTTTTTTCATAGCTATATTTTATGTTTTCTTAAATATTATTATTTGACTAACTTACATATAGTACGTGTTAATAAGCATACATACATTATTTTTCGGTTCTGTACACAGCGGTGTGACCCGCCTCACGAGCGGTGCCACTGCTAGCCGGCACCTGGAATGGGGAACAGCCGCATCGGGTCTATACGAAAGGGACTTTGCTCCCAAGTGTTTATATATATATATCTGATGACCTACCACAACCGGGTGGTGTTGTGGCATGTCCGAAGAGGCGGCACGTGTCTCCGGTGCGTGGCCCCCCACACGGACTGCGCCGCCGGCGGCACCTGGAGGGGGGAAACTGCCGCGTCGGTTCTACACGGAGTGGATTTAGCTGTGGGTTTGGCCAGGATGTTGCTCCCGGGTGTCCCTATGGGTCGACCTGACACAACCGGGTGGAGAGGTCCACTGGTCAAAGCCCGTCCGTGGGAAGTTAAAGGGCTAGATCTCGTGGTCAACCGCTCCAGGGTTAGGCGGGACGGGGGCCCTGGGGGGTAGCAATGCCACCGGAGCGTCATACCGGGCCCTTATACAT
>NC_057795.1:640169116-640169921 GCF_018294505.1 Triticum aestivum
TCCCTATGGGCCGACCTGACACAACCGGGTGGAGAGGTCCACTGGTCAAAGCCCGTCCGTGGGAAGTCAAAGGGCTAGATCTCGTGGTCAACCGCTCCAGGGTTAGGCGCGACGGGGGCCCTGGGGGGTAGCAATGCCACCGGAGCGTCGTACTGGGCCCTCATACATGCGGGGTGGTGTTGTGGCATGTCCGAAGAGGCGGCACACGTCTCTGGGGTGGGCCCCCCCCTCACGGACGGCGCCACCGCCGACACCTGGAGGGGGGAAACGGTAGTAGACGGATCAGGCACTCGCATAGTTACCGGATCAGGCACTCGGTAACGGTACCCCTCAGTCAGTTGCTCTCCTATGTATCACCTTTCGCGAGACCATAGAAAATTTTTATATCATAAAGAAATGTTGCCCCCCTCAATTTATTTCGAAATATTTTAACACAATGTACATTTTTTGTTAGTACAATTTAGCAAATATTTATATAATAAAGAAATGTTGCTGACCATAGAAAAAATTCAGTTCAGAAAATAATAATAATTATAATTATATACCAATTATTATTTTTAATATAATTATATATCATGTATCATTCAAAAAAAATATGCCTACGGCTAAGCCGTCGGCATAGGTGCCACGTGGCGACCTCAGCTATGCCGACGGCTTAGCCGTCGGCATAGGATGGCCTTATCCACTACCAGCGCGCAGCTAGCTAGCCACTCGTTCTTTACCCACCTCGACCAGAGCGCGTCGCCGCTGCACCCCATGACCTGCGCCCGCCGCCGCCCCCCCACCCCGACCTGCCGCCGCCACC
>NC_057795.1:640170667-640193198 GCF_018294505.1 Triticum aestivum
CCGCGCCCCCTGCCACGCCCCTCTCCGTGAGATACTTTTTTTCTTCATTTTTTTAATTTTTTTTGCTACTGTTGCATGGATGAATGAATGCATGGATGGATGTTGGATGTTAGATGGATGTTAGATGTTAGATGTTGGATGTTGGATGTTGGATGTTGGATGTTAGATGGATGTTAGATGATGGATGTTATATGCTAGATTTTTATTATGATGATTTTGTCATTTGAGTTGTGCTCCAAAATTGGTATAAGATGAGTGGTTATTTTTATGATGATGATCTTGTCGAAAAAATTGAACCGGTCAAAATTGGACACTTGACAAAAATTGAACCGGACAAAATTGGACACTTGAGAAAATTGAACCGGACAAAATTATGATATGATGAGTGGTTATTTAATCATGATGATCTTGCTAAAAAAATTGAAGGACAAAATTTGACACTTGACGAAACATGATTTTTTTTTCATAGTTAAAAGTATCAATGCTTAATGTGATGTGATGACTTAATTTTTTCCACTCGGTGTAATTAACAGGATTTGTGGTGTTCCATCTTCATGGAGTGATCGTCGATGTTGGAGGTGTTGGTCCACGATCGTCCCTCTCCATTGATCGACTACATCGAAGGGTGAGCAATAATTCCATGACCTCGTCCACTTTTTCGCATGTCACTAGATTGAATTTTCACATCAAGTCGCGTGACCTAGGTCTCCCGTCCGAAAGGGTTACATCGATAAATATGCATTCAATTGCATATTTATCGCCGCAGCTCTTTCGGATTGTCCAGCGCTTTCCACGGACAGCCCGAGGATGTGTAGATTGTGTATGTTGTTCATGCTCTACCCGGTTCCGAGACAGGATTTCGGCGGCGCCTCCCTGTTGTTCTCCGGATGCACATTCTCTCGGCATTTTTCCGAGACGTGTATTTGGAGAACAGCGGGGAGGTGGTGCCGAAATTTTGTCTCGAAATGGGGTAGAGCATGGACCGTACTCAATCTACATATTCTCGGGTGGGATTAGGACCCATCTTTACCTATTAGAGATGTAGGTGGATTACTCGTCAACCTTGTAAAAAATAAAATATTGATGTGGGTAATTTAAATGAATCCTTAATTTTGTTGTGTGGCTTCCAATAAAGCAGAGATGGCAGATAATCAGTGGATGTATAGTGGGTTTTTCCGTCGGAATCAAGTAACAACAGAGTGGGGCGAGAAAACTGATGTGTTTTTGAAAGAGATTTTCCATAGTCCAATGAGGATGGTGCCAGAATGCCCGTGTGCCAGATGTAACGTATCCGCAGAGATAAGAGTGAGATGACTAAGCACCTTCGCACGCATGGATTTATGCCCAACTTTAATATGCCGATAAACTTTGCCCAGCGGGACCGTGGTAGAGAGGATGTGATACGACAACGCGTCGCTGGTTATGAGGACGATGGGGTCAGAAACATGCTACATGATGTCTTTGCTGCACAGCCGACACCTCCGTCACATTCAGCGAATGAACCAGAGGAGCCGGAGGAAACCGCAAAGGCCTTCCTCAGGACAGCCTACTATCCGGACCATGTTCCCATGTTGCACAATAAGGTGTCTCGATACAATACAAAAGAATCCAAGTATAAACCCAAGTTTCCTCTATTCACCGGGCAAGGTGGCAGGGCTGGATGCTTGACATCTTATGTCATGCCACGAGATGAGTGGGAGGATGTCATGTTCTATATCTTGCACAACATCAAGGAAGTTGAGGATGAGTGGATGAGGTAATACCTTTGCACCATTCTTTTAGTCAATTCGTTATGTTCACTTTGCCTAGTTCTTATACCGCTTTTCTTATTGTAGTCGATTCATTGAAGAAGAATGGACAGGAATGCTGCCTCCTACTGAAGCGGAGGCACTTGCTCTTCTCCGAAAGGGTGCTGATGGAAGGAAAAAATTCGTTGCGTGGTTCATGGAGAAAGTAATTTTTCACACTTTCAATTAAACTCATGCACCCTATAATTTCAATTAAACTCATGCACCCTATAATTTCAATTGAACTTGTAGGGAAATGATCCGACCGAATCAATGGATGCAGAATTGTGATGAGTTTCCATGGGTTTTGACCCTGTCGTCATGACATGCGAAAAGTATGATGTGAATGGGTATCGCTTCCATACAGAGGAGCACCAGAATAGTCGGCCTGATCCCAAAACCATAAATACCGGAGTCTTCACTGAAGGAGATAATAAAATAGATTACTACGGAAGGGTAGGAAAAATATACGAGCTTACATTCAAACTTGGCCACGAACACCTAAGTCTCACTGTGTTCAAATGCCGATGGTTCGACCCCAAAAAGGGTCTGAGACATACGCCTACTGTTGGTTTAGTTGAAGTTAAACCATCAACCGTCTATGCCGGAGCTGATCTCTTTATCGCCGCTACCCAGGCCACACAAGTATATTATCTGCCTTACCCATGCCAGAAAGAGTACGTAAAGGGTTGGGAAGTTGTGTTCAAGGTGTCGCCGCATGGTAAGCTACCGGACCCGAACGATGATGATTACTACAACATAAACCCCATGACATACGAGGGAGTGTTCTATCAAGAGGAACATGATGACGTGGTCCGAAACAATGAGGATGATGACTTGGGTTATGTTGACCTGGACCCAAACGACGACGACACACGGATTGATGGTGAGGCAGTTGTGAATCAAAGAGACATAATTATGCTTGAAAAGTTAAATGAAGACGCTGACGATGAGGAAGAGCCTCCACCTCCGTCAGACAACGAAGAAGATATGCATGATAGTGATGATGAGACCGCTCCACAAATAGATTACAATAATGATGATTATGGGTTCTAGAAAATGTAAGTTCTTTTAATGATCATTACAATAGTATGCTTAATGTGCTCTTTTGGTATTAATGTTTTTCCTGTATGCTTGTTTAATTGATATCCTTATTAATTGTTTATTCTCTTCTCAATGCTGGTTTGCTAATCATGGGCAAGTCCAGCGGTGCCAGTTTCCTCACTAAATTTAAAGGACTTACTCGGAGTGGACGAGCCCACAAGGTTCCCTCCCGACTACGCGAGGATGACACCTCACAGGGAGGTGGAGGGGTCGGGGGAGGAGACCCTATAGGAGGAGGCGGTGGGGGGAGAGCCCCTAGAGGAGGAGGAGGTGGGGGGAGAGCCCCTAGAGGAGGAGGAGGTGGGGGGAGAGGTAGTCGGGGCAAAAAACTCCAGGCCGTGTCCGAAATAGGAGGGTCTTCTTCGATGCCCTCCCATACAGAGGCACCTTCTGAGTCTGAGGAGGAGGAGTATGTTCCCGATGGCGAGAAGGAGGAGGCCGAGGAGGAGGGTGAGGAGGAGGAGGCCGAGGAGGAGGGTGAGGAGGAGGAGGCCGAGGAGGAGGGTGAGAAGGAGGAGGCCGAGGAGGAGGGTGAGGAGGAGGGCGAGGAGGGTGGAGGGGAGGTTGATCCCGAGTTGTGGGGTGACTTTCCACCGGGTGCTCCGCAGGGGTGGCTGCGTGGTAATGCCGGACTACCTACACCACCTTCTATCGAGGAGCACAAGTGGCTCATTGAACCTGTGGGGACAGAGTAAGTGCCTCTCAATCATATTTTCAACACATGACAACATTTTCTTATTGTACACATGGCAATCATTTGATTCTTTTGCAGAAACTGGATCCTTCGCGGAAAGGGCCGTAAACCGAACGGCCTTATCACTGTCCGGTTGAAGCACTTTTGGCCTGGCCTATTCTGCCCATGGCCAGACAGGGACCCGCAGCTGCGGGTTTTGGCCACGAGCTGGGCCCACTACGAGGCTTGCAGCAACGCGGAGTACGGGACGGCCTCTAAGGCTGTGATCACCAAATTTTGGTTAAGTTCTCTTCTGAATCACTTGTCTTCAGTTTCGTTCATAGTTTATCATTGAATCACTCAACTCATGCCTTGTTTGCTTCTGGTTTATGTAGCAACTCTATAGAGTTCTTGACGAGCACAAGGCCAGAGCCGACGTGGTCTTGCTTGCGGCTGCGAAGAAGAAAGCTCATCAGTTGCAGTACGAGGTGCGCTGGGTTGCCGTCTCGCAGTACTACCACTACTACCTGCACCAAAAGATGACCAAAACTCAAGCGCAGAAGCTACGACTTACCTTGAACAGGGAGCAGTTCATGATGGTAACTATTACTAACTTTTCATTGTTTCAAGTAGTCAACTCTATGTTTCGTGCTCACATGTCATGCTTCCAAAATTTGCATAGGTTGTTCCTTGTTGGTGCTATGGAAGGCATGACGGATGGGCGAGTTTGGTGGATAGGTGGCTCGGCGCCGATGCAGAGTTTGCTGCCAAGAGCATCAAGGGCCGGGCTAACCGTGGAGCCGACGGGACACACGGCCAAGGAAACAGGAACCACTGGAGCTTCAAGGCCATGAAGGTATATCTATGTGCATGATGCATTTTTGTTCTTCTTTACCGTCATGTTCTTATGTATGGCTAACTTCTATTTGACGTTGTAGGAGGACAAGTTGAAGAGGCCGCTCTCAGACATGGAGTCATGGAAGCTGGCCTGCGAGCGGAGTCATCGCAAGGAGGGCGAGAGCCAGTACTACGGCAAGACCGAGGAGCACCTGGGGTCTTACATTCATCACTATCAGGAGTTGCATCCGGATGTTCCTGTTGCCGAGGTCGCCCAGTCTCAGATCGACGACACGGTGGTGGTGGCCATCCAGGGGAAGAAGAATGGCCGGTATCCGTGTTTCGACGACTTGATCACTCCTTCGATCTCGTACACACAGCTTCGGGCTACCAACCCGAGCCAGTTAGAGAGTACGGGGTGTTCACAGACTCCCTTAGCCCGCCAGCATGTTGTAAGTACTTCCTCTTTATCTTTTTCTATCTAGCATTCTCAGTTTATTTTCAGCATTGCTCACTTAGAAACAATCTAAATTATGTAGGCATATAAGGAGTTTGTCGAGCATAGGAATCTCGAGGTGCGGGAGTACTTGAAACGAGTGAAGGCAAACGATGATTACATCCGTCAGATGATGACGGTTAGTTCTGCCCTCTTAAAACCAAGCTAAATTTTTGCACTTTCATTCCTCCTGATCTTCTAGTTTGCTTGTTTAACTAACATTCAGGCTATGTTGGCGTCTTGGAGTAACTGCACGGGTCCACCACAAATGGGACCCCCACCACCACCTGTGGGAGAACCCCCACACGTGCCCACGTTCGATGAATGGGTGGCACTAGGCAGTGATGGTCCGGTTAGTACATTTGCCTAACTACTGACAAACTAGTTCTCGTTCATTCAACACTATCATATCATATTTACCGTTAGAATCTTTTCTGAAACATGTAGGGGACCGGTGGCTCGACTCCTGCTCTGTCGACCCCAGTCACTCCGATCTGGCAGAGTGGTGGTGGTCGTGATGGCGGTTTTGGCGGAGGTGGTGGTGGTTTTGGCGGAGGTGGTGGTGGTTTTGGCGGAGGTGGTCTTGCTTGATGATTCCGTGCATGTGGCCGTCGTGCCATGCCTTTCATATTCCTACTTTTATGATGTTTCATGTCTTGCACTACTTTTATGTTCATGAACTTGAGTCGGTGATGATCTTTAGATGATGTGATGAACTTGAGTATGTTTAGATGATGATGGTGAACTTGAGTATGTTTAGATGATGAACTGTCATATTTCTGCATAATTTCATATTGTTCTGTTTTGAAATGCTGTCAAATGAATTGGAAAAGAGAAAACAGGAAAAAAAAACAATGCCTACGGCAAAGCCGTCGGCATATATAAGCCCAGGAGTTACCAGGGCTCGCCACGTGGCATATCTATGCCGACGGCTTTGCCGTAGGCATACATGGAAATCTATGCCGACGGCAAAGCCATAGGCATACCTCTGCTGCCAGGAGTAACCAGGAGACGACACGTGGCAGAGCTATGCCTACGGCAAAGCCGTCGGCATAGATTCATCTATGACTACGGCTTTGTCGTAGGCATAGCCCTGCCACCAGGAGTACCACAGGTTGCCACGTGGCAGAGGTATGCCGACGGCAAAGCCGTCGGCATATATCTGCCATGTGGCATTGCATGATTCGTCCGCGCTTTTGACGGCGCCGTCCGTTGCCGTCAGACGAAAAACACCGCCAACGGCTATACTATGCCGACGGCTGACGCGAGGCCGTCGGCATAGGCCCCTATGCCGACGGTCTGACAAGACTACGCTGACAACATCTACGCCGACGGGTATATGGCAACGGCAGCCGTAGGCATAGATCTATGCCAACGACTTAGGGGCCTATGCCGACGGCCCGTGGCCATAGGCATAGACCGTGAGTCCGGTAGTGAATGTCGTCGACACATATTTTCTATTTGATCATGTATGCTCCTGTATCTCAGACATTTTTCATATATATGCACATATGGCAATAGCCATCTTCTTAAGTTGTTTTAAGTAGTCCTACATACAATTGAACTCAGAACACATGGTCATGCCTCTGCTTAAGTTACTTGAAACTTTTACATGCTAAGACCATATCCTCCTCATGTGTAATTTTCTTGAAATGGCAAGCCCTTATGCTGGTGCATTTTGCAATGTGCCTTCTGATTGATGTGTCAAAGTTGGATCGGGTACCATTTATGTGTACATGATTCAATCTTCAGTGCCAATTTCTTTTGTCTGGCCCATATCGTTCTCACTTGCAAGCCTTGATTTATTATACCTTTAGCTTTGATAAGGTATTTTCACCAACGACAACAGACTACCTAACTGCTCATTGTGGGCATTTTCCTTATAAATTAGAAGAGCAAATGGTTACGTGGTGAGACAGATTTGTGTGATCACGTGCTTAGACCGTTCTGCATGTGCTAGCTATGGACCTAGAAAATGAAGATACTGAAATTTTCCTCGCAAATGCAGGCTCCTGGAAGAACTGATTTAGAGTGCCATATCTACAGTTGATGTCATCAATGATTCAGTAGATCCTTTATAGAAAATCCTCTATCTGTTATGCTCATCTCTCACGATGAAATTTTGGCTCAGATTTCCTGTCAGGTTTGCCAGGGAAAGCGTTGAAAGTGTTGTTGTCGAAATCGCTACAGTAGCCGCTAATCTGAAGAAGTTCAGAGAGAGGCAGAAGGAAGAAGACAGTAGTTTTTGTGCCGCACCACAAAATGCAGCGTTTTCTGTTATTCCCATCTGCTATATCTCTTGTTACAGCAGTTGTCAACTCGCTAGCTACCTCCCGATCCGCTGGCCATGATCCGATTCTGCCGTGCCATCCCACGGCCTCGTCACACAGCTATTGCGGATCGGGAGAACAGGTAAACCGCGGGATCGTGTGCAGAGTGCAGCACGCCCGTCCTAGCTACTTGCACGTGCCACATGCGGCCATGCATTATTAACAGAAAACAAAGCTAACTATCGTGACAATAGAGATTACAGAAAGCTAACATTTCACCCCCTTAATCTCTTTGTCCATCTCCAATCTTAGCCACTCCCAGACGCTGCCGCAGCTCGATGAACTGCACCCTGCCCAACGCCTTCGTCAGAAGATCAGCTAGTTGGTCCTTGGTGCCCACATGATCAATTTGCACTTTTCCGGCATCCATACAGTCACGGATATAGTGAAACTTGATGTCAATGTGCTTGCTGCGGTCATGGTGAACAGGGTTTTTGCTTAGCTCAATCGCTGATTTATTGTCCACCATCAGTTTGAAGCTCTTCGGTGTTTCTCCCTTCATGTCTGCTAGCAGACTGTTGAGCCATACACCCTGACAAGTAGCTGCCACATATTCTGCTTCACAAGAGGAGAGAGCGACAATTCTCTGTTTCTGGGAGCTCCATGTGATTAGATTCTTACCGAGGAAGAAGACCTGACCTGAAGTGCTCTTCCGATCTCCAACATCTCCCCCGTGATCAGAATCACTGAACCCAAGCAAGTGTGCATCGCCATTTCCTGCTCTGTAGGTACAGCCATAGCTCATTGTGCCCTTTATGTAACGCAGAATTTGTTTGACGGCTGCCCAATGATGAGTACTTGGCTTCTCCATGAAACGGCTGACAATCCCAACTGCATGAGCTATGTCAGGACGGGTATTTACCAGGTAGCGAAGACTGCCAATAACTCTGCGATACAGTGTTGCATCTGCAGGTTTACCCCCGTCTTCCTTGATCAGCTTCAGTCTGCACTCCATGGGAGTGGTGCAGCTGTTGCAATCACTCATACCGGCCACTTCCAGGATCTTTCCGGCGTAGCTCTGCTGTTTGAGTGTGATCACCCCATCTCCTTGTTCCACTTCTATGCCCAGATAGTAACTGAGACGGCCAAGATCGCTCATCTGAAATAACTGGCACATCTGTCGCTTGAATTCCTCGATCTCTGTCAGGCTTGTCCCTGTGATGACAAGATCATCTACATAGACACCCACCAGCAAGAAGGATTGCTTGTCACCGCGGCGATACACTGCATGCTCGAGAGGGCTGCGAGTAAAACCCAATGACGCCATGGAATCATCAAACTTTGCATACCATGCTCGTGGAGCCTGTCGCAGGCCATACAGTGCCTTCCGCAACTTCAACACACTCTGCTCCCTGCCAGCGATGACGTATCCCGGCGGTTGTGCCACGTAAACCTCTTCACTGAGCTCGCCATTCAGAAATGCCGACCTTACGTCCATGTGATGAACTTCCCAACCAGAGTGCGCGGCGAGCGCGAGCAGCAGTCTGACAGTTTCCATCCGTGCCACGGGAGCGAAAACTTCCTCAAAGTCCACCCCCTGACGCTGTACATATCCCTTGGCGACAAGGCGGGCTTTGTGCTTGACGATGTTGCCCGCCGGATCGCGCTTGACTCGGTACACCCACTTGAGCCCGATTGCTTTGTGTCCGGCAGGCAGCGAGACAAGCTCCCAGGTGTTGTTGTCATTGATGGACTGCATCTCGCTGTCCATGGCGCCCTTCCATGCCTGGTCCGTGAGGGCCTCGTCCACATCCTGCGGCTCCTCGGCACTGAACAAGCAGCGCACGAGCAAGCAGCAGTCGAACTGGTCGTAGACGGCCTCCTCCTCCGTGTCTGCCATCACCTCGGACGTCCGCCGGTAGCGGCGTGGTTGCCCACTCTCCACGTCACACCCGTCGTCGTGTGTGAGTGGCGTGACCCACTTTGCATCTCGAGTCGCCACGGGTGTGTTCAACTCTGGCGAATTTGGCTCCGCCGCTGGAGTGGAGGGCCCGGCGTCATGCGTGCCCGGAGTGCGCGACACCGGCGTCGCGGGCGCCGCGGTCGTCATGGAGCGCGGCGTGCAGGTGAACGTCTCTCCCGTGTCGACCTCCGTGGTGCCGTGCTCGGTGATGTACTCGACGGTGAATGTGCGCGGCGCGCTGACCACGCTCGGCGCGCTGTGAGCCTCCCAGTTCCACGGCCTGCTCTCCTCGAACAGCACATCACGCGTCACCTGCACCTTGTTAGTACTGGGATCATACACCCTGTACCCTTTTGTGCCTTCTTCGTAGCCAACAAACACCATGGGCGTTGAGCGATCGGAGAGCTTTGTGATGCCGGGGCCGGTTCTCTTGACATGCACCGTGCAGCCAAATGTGCGCATGTGCTGCACCGTGGGCGGTCGTCCGCGCCATGCTTCGTATGGCGTCACTCCGGTGAGGCTTCTCGTTGGCGTCCTGTTGAGGATGTACACGGCCGTCCTCAACGCCTCCGCCCAGAAGAGCGCCGGCATGGCCATGCTCTTTAGCATGCACCGTGCCATCTCGACGACGGTTTGGTTGCGGCGTTCGACAACCCCATTTTGTTGGGGCGTGTACGGGGCCGTGGTGAAGTGCTTGACGCCGTGGGTGATGCAGAACTCCGCAAACTCGCCGGAGTTGAACTCGCCGCCCCGGTCCGACCGGAACGCGCGCAGTTTGCACTGCCCCTCCGCCTCGGCTATGGCCTTGATCCGTTTGAAACGGTCGAACGCTTCATCCTTCGACTTCAGAAGCTCCACCCACATATAGCGGCTGTGATCGTCAACAACGAGGATAAAATACTTGTTACCTCTCGGCGTCGCCGGTGATATCGGACCGCACAAGTCGGTGTGGACGAGCTCTAGGCCTTTTTCCGCTCGGTACTCCGTGGCCCGCAGGAACGACGATCTGTGCTGCTTCCCGAGCATGCAACCATCACAGTACTCTGCCACGCGGTCGATCTCCGGCATGCCCTTGACCATGCCCTTGGTGGACATGGCACGCAGCGCCCGGAAGTGAAGATGACCCAGGCGTGCATGCCACCGCCAGGTCACGTCGTTGCTCTTCGAGAGCAAACAGGTGGGCGTGTCGATCGTGAGTACGCCGGTGTACAGGCGCGTCGCCGTGCGCTTGACGCGGGCTAGGACGCGCCGCGCTGAATCCTGGATCGTCA
This sequence comes from Triticum aestivum, assembly GCF_018294505.1. NCBI lineage: Eukaryota > Viridiplantae > Streptophyta > Magnoliopsida > Poales > Poaceae > Triticum > Triticum aestivum. The sequence continues at coordinate 640,181,069 of NC_057795.1, forward strand.
TGATGCCGTCCTTGATGTCGACCGTGCACCCGCCCTCATCGAGCTGACCCACGGAGAGTATGTTACTCCGCAGGCTCGGGATGTAGAACACCCCAGTGAGTGCCCGCTGGTCACCACTCTGGCTGCGGAACACGACGGAGCCACGTCCGCGTATCGCCACGGTCGATCCGTCCCCGAACTTGACAGTGCCATGCACGGTCTCGTCCAGCGTCGCGAACACGTGCCGCTCGCCAGTCATGTGGCTGCTCGCCCCTGTGTCAAAGTACCACACGCCCTCCGGCGATGGCACGGGGACGAGCTTCTCCTCGTTGAGGTAGACGGCCTGCGGCGCGACGACGTGGGTGGTGCTGATGCCGGTGACCATGGCCATGAACAGGCCCTGGTCGTGTTCGTCGCCGGCGCGCACTAAGTTGGCCTGTTCTCGCTTGCCCGCTTGTTCCTGCTCCCGCAGCCAGGTCCTGCACTCCTTCTTCCAGTGCCCTGGGATGCCACAATGGTGGCACTTTCCTTTCTTTTTCTTGCCGCCGGATCCGCCAAAGCCGCCTGACCCGGCGTTGCCGGTGTGCTCTTGCCAGCGCCTTGGGCCTTGGCCTTGCCGGTCGCCTTGCTCTTGCTGGTGTTGCCGCCGCCACCGCTTGACGACGAGCCTCCGCCGCCGCCCGCCTTCTCACGGGCCAGCCACTCCTCATGAGTGAGCAAGAGACGCCCGGCGTTCTGCGCTCCATCGTCGAGGTCGTAGTGGTCCTCGCAGGCGGAGAGGCGGCCGACGAGCTCCTCGATGGTCATGGTTTTCAGATCGATCAGGGACTCGATCGCCATGGCCATCGGGCGATACCTCCGCGGCACCACGCGAAGAAATTTCTGCACCGCCTTGTGTTCGGAGACCGTGTCGCCGTACAGCTCCAGATCGGCGACAAGGGCCGAAAGCCGCAGCCCGAAGTCCTCGACGGACTCGCCGTCCTTGAACCTGAGATCTTCGAACTCCCGCCGGCGCACCTGCGCCTTGGCCTCGCGGGCGCGCTCGCTGCCCATGCGCATGGTCTTGATTGTCTCCCATGCCTTCTTCGCTGTGTCCTTGGCGGCCAGCACGCGCAGCATCTCCGGCGGGACGCCGGTAAGAAGGATCTGCAGCGCGCGCCGATCATCATTCTCGTCGGCGGCGTCGCCGGTCACCGCAGGCCAGACGCGGGCGACCTGCAGCTTTACCTGCATCACCAGCGCCCATTCCTGGTAGTTGGTGCGCGTCAGCATCATCGACATCCCCGTCTCCTCGCGCACGACGCGCTCCACCACGCGGACCTCGCCGCTGCCGCTGCCGGTGAGGCGCGCGAGCGGCGCCTTGGATGACGGTGACTTGCTCTTCTTCTCCTCCGTTTCCGAGTCCGACATGACCGCAGTGGATCAAACACCACTTGATCAACCAGGCGCAAGATCAAACACCTGCTACTCTGATGCCAACTGTTGTTGTCGAAATCGCTACAGTAGCCGCTAATCTGAAGAAGTTCAGAGAGAGGCAGAAGGAAGAAGACAGTAGTTTTTGTGCCGCACCACAAGCTGCAGCGTTTTCTGTTATTCCCATCTGCTATATCTCTTGTTCCAGCAGTTGTCAACTCGCTAGCTACCTCCCGATCCGCTGGCCATGATCCGATTCTGCCGTGCCATCCCACGGCCTCGTCACGCAGCTATTGCGGATCGGGAGAACAGGTAAACCGCGGGATCGTGTGCAGAGTGCAGCACGCCCGTCCTAGCTACTTGCACGCGCCACATGCGGCCATGCATTATTAACAGAAAACAAAGCTAACTATCGTGACAATAGAGATTACAGAAAGCTAACAGAAAGAAGACAGATAATATCTTTCAATATGCACATATCCCCAGAAAGCAATTTGGTAATATCATATTTGTTTATTAGAATATGTTTGCACAACTCCATAAAGTTCTGACCAATAGTTAGAAGTGATTATAATGAACATGTGTAGCTGACAAAACAACTACCCTTGATGATTATTTTACCCTATCAACCAGGTGAATGCTATATGTACCTGAAGTATTAGTTCGGGATGTTTTCTCTCTCTTATGGACACAAATATCTAGCTTCTAAGAACTAATAAATATGCACATTATGTTGTACATAAAAATGATAATGTTTTTACGATTGAGCACATGTAGATAAAGGAAATAGTTATTCCAGATAAACCATTGGTCTTTCACAGTTATAATATGTATTACTATAGAAGCAGAATCCAATTTTCTTATCTAGCTGCAGCAGTGAGATAAATCTTTGTATGCACTTGCATAGTTTAGGTTTTCGTTGTAATTATACGTACTATCTTGTGATTGTGGTCTTCATTTTTATGACTTCTGCTCTTTGTGTCAATATACACTTTCCCAGAATAAATATCAATTCTTTAGTTTTCATTTTTTTATCAGGTGAAGCAGCAACACATCTATGTTTTTATCATCTGGGATGCTTGGAACTTTATTATCTTTGACTGATTGCGTACCTTTGTTTTCAAACACTGGCTGGGCTCAAGAATTCTACTTGGCTTATTTAGAGAAGCATATGTAAGCTATATTTGATAAATGCTCTCAGCCTTAGGTTGCTAATATTGGAAAGGTGGACATATAATCTGGTCACTTCTTGAATCCGAGGTGGGTTCAGGACATGGACTCTGCAACCCCTATCATATTCTTAATCTTTACAATGATGTCATCACTGATTCAGATTGCTGCTAGCAAAAGAAAAATCTAACTATGTTGTGGTTTGCCAATAGAGTTAGGCAGTTTGAGAAGATTGTAAGCTTATGGAACTGTCTGCCTATCGTCAAGAACCTCTGGTACACATCTAATCCTATAATCTTGCATGTTGCATGCCAACTTAATTTTAAACGAATTAGATGGTCTCATAATTGATGATGAATACTGGATTATTGTGGCTCCATGCTGATTTTTCTTGATACTTTTGGGTAGAAACAAACAAATAAAATATTCTGACTCCTCCAGTTTATATGGTTATTGTCCGGCTCGATAGTTCGATGGTGTACGTGTCTGCTATATTCATTGTTATACAGTAATAATGTACTCAATCTATTTCTGCTCCTAAATCAGTCAATTTCGGGAGTACTAATATGAAGTACTAATACATTTCAAAATTACTGAGAGTATATTTCATATCTAATTCACCAAATGTTATCGTATCATGTATTTACTATTTGGATTAGTATCACAATGAAAATACTCATGATTGTTCTGTCATATAGATTCTTAAATGGTCTACATAGATTCACTTTCAAATCACTAACTGTATTATTGAGTTCTCAGTCTCGCTTCAGTTGCCGGATGATCTTTGGACATGAGAAAAACTGCATGAGTTTTTCAGCCCAATTTTTTCCCACTTGCTAGATGTCTATTGAATCACAGAAATATGAAAAATAAGTAACTTGGATGCTTTTGTCTGGACCTGCTTTACAATTGAATGATTATTTTGATAATTTGTTGTAGCATGATGTACGCGTTCTAACTGAAATATGATGACTGAACTGAAACAAGTTAACTAACTATATATTTATTTATCTAGAGGCAATTGCATATTTTGTTCTGTACAAATCGACAAGCTGCAGGAGTTAGCTGAGGGAAGCTGCATCAATTTCTCCCTAAAGAGAAAAACGCATCTATACTTTGCCATGGTGCACCACACTAGCTTATCCAAGGGCTCTAAGATAGCGTATGCCTCAGCTTTGCCTCATATGAAGTCCATCACATCTGAACATGGTTCTGCTTGTTTCTGGAACTTACAACTACTAAAACTTATCATATCCGCTCCATTATTTGGCAAACTAGGCCGAGAAAGCCATGATGTTTCGTTTGTGTATTCTAAATGGGCTGCTGTGTTGGATGGAATAACACAAGCTCCTTTTATTTGCATGCAAAAGAAACATAGAGCTTGTAAAGACTTTACGATTTGTATTTAACCCAGGGCACACTATGAGCATATGACCATTTTAACAATAAGTTTCTATTAAATATACTCCTTTGTGAAATGTTGTTATGATGTTGGGGGTAAATTCTTATGATGTAACTGTACATTGTTAGCACACATGTATATCTTGTGCCGATTGTGATTATTTACTTATTTTTTGTTTATTTACTTCATCCAACTTTTTCACATATTTTTTAACATAGTTTACTATCCCTCCGTATCTAAATATAAGTCTTTTAAAGATTCCAATATGGACTACATACAGAGCAAATTGAGCGAATCTATACTCTAAAATATGTCTATATGCATCCATATGTAGTCCATATTGGAATTTCTAAGAAGACTTAAACATAGGAACTGAGGGAGTACTTCACAAGAATAGAAGCGTATTGTTCTAGCCTAAAGTTCTACGTTTGGTTTCGTTAATGTTACTTTTTTGTGCCTATCTCAACACAATTGCTGAAACATTAGCATAAAAATATCCTGATTACTAAAGGATATTTGTTTATGCAATTGAAGTTCCATGTTTCATTTCTCTTATAATTACAAAAATCCCTATCATTCGACCGAAAAAATAGATTGGTGCAGCAACGCGAGCAATCGATGATCTAGTAAGACTGATGACCGTTTGTTATCCGACTTGTTTGACACAAGTAGTATCATGTCTCCCCGCAAAAAAAAGTATCATGTCTAAAATTCTGAACTGGATTTCATATTCAGTAACTGATCGATGAGCATACAAATGTTTTCGGCCACTGATGAGTTCCACATGTGCCATTGGCTCCATATGGACCGTCCAAAAGACCAAAACAAATCTTGGGTTTTCACCCGGAACACAAGACCCCGTCGCAGAGGAAGGATCAAACACCACGACCACGCCTCCAACTCACCTGACCTCCAACAAGCAAAAAATGACATCCAAGGGCGCCATCATGCTCGGCACCAACGAATCTCGGTACTAGGCTTTCGCCTGCTGTCCGGCCTTCACTGCCAACCTACACGCGCTGATCTGCGCCGACCACCAAGCCTCGTCGCTCTCCACACTGACCACAACACCTCCATCACGACGAGTGCAACACTCCTCCCAGGACGGCCAAATCCACTCGAAGGCATCGGATCTACACCACAATGAGGCCCTTCGCCTATGCAGACCAAGTGCCACCGCCACAGCCTCCTCACGCCTCCTCTCTGCTGTCCTTGCAGCCAAAAAGCAGCCAATGCCTTAGAGGAGCCGCCGCATCAAACCGCTGCCCAATGCACCATGGATCTGAGTGAGAGCCCCCGGATCCACCTCCAGGTACCCATTGCTGCACCCCAGACAAGAGAGGGACCACCAAAGCAGCTACGACCTAGGGTTGCCACCCCATCGTATGGGCGGTGGCCTCAGTAAAAACTTCTACTTTATGGTTTGTCCATTGTATCCCTATCTTCGATCTTCAGTTAGTTTTCACCATTGTTCCATACATCCTTCCTATGTTTACAAACAAAACCTGGTAAAAAACAAAACCTCAGTTAGTTTTCATCGGATTCAACCACCAAATGCCAGAATCTAGGTTTTCACCCTGAAGAATTAGATGGAGCATATCCCAGCAATGCCTTCAACAAGGTGACTATGCAACAACATCGCCATTGCCAAGTATAACCAACATGGTTAGACCTAGGTTTTCATCCCGGAGCTCGTCTAAGTCAATCATGTGTTATTGCCACCACTTTTTTACTTTCTCAGCAGCAACATGCTTTGGCCAAGAAACCAAATGCCGTCGCCGCACAACCATATCCTCTGTGTCAGGCTGTTGTCTATAGATTGCGTCACACCACCGAAGCAAACCACCGATGAGGAACCCTCGAGAACTCTTTTGATGACCACCACAATTCGTTGTAGTTTTGCTGCCACTGTCCAGACTAATCACCATTGCCGATAAGTCACCGGAGATGGAGGACACAGACACATCCATCGCAGCACAACTGCACAACCATGGAGTCTTCCAAATAGACCGCGCAGAAGCCACTATCCTTCATTGTTGGCCCGGTCCATGGCTGCCGGATCTCCGACTTGCCCCGATCCGATCTGGACAGCGGGAAGCAGGGACACCGGCAAGAGGACAATCAGCAAGAGTTGATCTGAGGGAGCACCGTATCACTTCGGCCAGCCCAATCCATTCTGGACGATGCGACGCAAGAGCCGATGGGCTCCGTGACATAGCAGGATGGCCAGGCATTGTGGCGTTTCTTGAATCCCTGTACAATGGAACTGGCTGCAGTGGGCGTCAAGTCCATCAGGGGTCAACCCTGGCAGTTGCAGATCAGACCGGAGTAGGCTGCTGGGATCTGCCGCGAGGGCAAGCCCCAACCGAGTCAGCCACGTGAGCCAGCGATCCACTGCCAACCTGGGCCTTCAGACACCGTACCCCCGACCCTCGCTGCTGGACGCCGGCGAGCGCCATAGCCCCGTCATCCTGCAGATCTGATCGCCGCGACCGCCGCACGCCTGGGAAGAAGAGAGACGCGTCAGGAGAGCGCCCCGCCGCCGCCGTCCACGACCCTCGCTCTATTGAAAAGATGAGCAAATTACTACGAGAATTAATCCAAATTAACAGAAGATAAATCATGACTACAGTAGCAGAGATTGAACTAATCATGCGAACTAGCATAGTAGAAGAACAGATCACATCTAGGGCACATACTAGAAACATGAATTCTACCACGATCTCGAACAGGAAAGATAGAATCACATACGGTGCAGCGGGAGCAGCACCACCGGCGTTGATGTTGTCGACCATGTCTCGAGGATGAGGTTGCCGAGGTCGGGGAAGAAGTCGTCGTTCGCGAAGTCGTCGCTGCCAGCAGTCGCGCGAGTGCGCTCCCCAAAAACCTAATCGCCCCTCTCCCGTACAAGATCACGAGAGGCGGGGTTCCGGAGGCCTGCTGTCCCTTCTCCCGGTGCACGCCAAAAGGAGGGATGAAGAAGACTTGATTGGCGGCGCAATGGTCTGGAACGGCGGTGAGAAACCATACGAGAAAAACGGCGGCGGCTAGGGTAGACGTCTGCCTGACTATATAGCGCGTGCCCGGTAGGTCGTGGGAGTAAACCCCACGTCCGAGTTGTCACGATCCAAAAGAACCGGAAACGGTTTAGTAATTAAAGCGTCCATTAATTATTAATTAATGACTCATTAATTTTTCTCGAGCAGCAAAAAATATAGACAACGTGCATAGCTCTGTCCTCGGCTCGGCTCAATCCCGCAACCCGCGGCGCGTCGTGACGAGGCGAGGCGAGGCGTGGCGTGGCGTGGCGTGGCGAGGCGAGCGAGGAGGAGGAGCGCGCGTGTAGGTCTCCTCTTCTCATGCTCATACAAGTGGTAGGAGAGCTCACCTTATAAAGAGGTGCAACTCTCTCTCAACTTATGAGGTGGGACTAAACTTTAGCCTCACTCACTCCACTCACATGTGTGCATGAATGGGCCAAGAGAATTTTAGAATTTTAGTTGGGCTTTGGGCCAAAAGCCCACTAGCAAATTCCAACAATCCCCCACAAAGTCTCATTGGCACATTTCACCATTTGGTTCCAAAACATTGTTTATATACCGGTTCTTAGTGGAGACTGTGAAGTTGAACTTCCACTTAGAGATTTATGCTACACTAGATCACAACTTGAGTAGTGGACTATGCCTTGAACTACAAGTTTTCTGCGAGACTAGTTTCACACAAATTCTTGACCGGTACTGGGCTGCAGCAAGGCTTCCCCGCGGGTGGAGCGTATACGTCATACTCCAGGGCCTTTCATGAATTTATTAGGGAGCACCCATTTCTCACAGACTGCGACGTTAACAGTCAAATTCATATAGGTGTGTTCTTCAGGAGATGCTCTGCAGGACAACATCTCTGCTTACTCAAATAAGCCACTTGGAACACATTAAGATAGATATCAACCTGCCATGCAGATCAGGAGAGTATTGCATCTTCACAGAGTGGGATAATTAAAATAAGGATACTCTCCTCTCAGCTGACCAACAGCTTGTCTCCCACTTCTACTTCACGGGATCTCCGATCACATAGAGTGGGTTACCACTATGGACAACTCATGCGGTGGGTCTCAAACCCATCTCCATCGATGCATTATCTATCACATTACGTGATAGACCCTTTGTGAAGTGATCTGCCAAGTTTTTCGACGTTTGGATATAATCCAACGTAATAACTCCGGAGTTTCTCAGTTTCCTGACAGATTTTAATCTCCACTTCCCATGCCTTGAGGACTTCATATTGTCCTTAGAACTGTTTATCTTGACAATCACAGTTTGATTATCACAATTCATCAGGATAGGGGGTATTGGTTTTTCAACCATAGGTAAGTCCATCAATAGCTCATGAAGCCACTCTGCTTCAACAGTGGCAGTGTCTAATGCTGTGAGTTCTGCTTCCATAGTTGACCTCGTTAAGATGGTCTGCTTGCAAGACTTCCAGGAAACTGCACCACCACCAAGTGTAAAAACATAACCACTTGTGGCCTTAATCTCATCAGCATGAGATGTCCAGTTTGAGTCACTATAACCCTCCAGTACCCTTGGATACCCGGTGTAGTGAATCCCATAGCTCACAGTGCCCTTCAAGTAGCGCATAACTCTCTCAAGCGCACGCCAATGATCATCTCCCGGTTTTGACACAAACCGACTCAGCTTGCTCACAGCAAAAGAGATGTCAGGCCTCGTGGCACTCACCAAATACATAAGCGAGCCAATAATCTGAGAATACCTCAGTTGATCTCTAGCAATCCGTCGATTCTTTCGAAGCAACACACTAGCATCATATGGAGTTGGAGAAGGCATGCAGTCGCTATACCCAAAACGACTCAAGACCTTTTCCACATAGTGAGACTGAAGCAGTGTGATCCCACCATTCTCATCTCTCAACAGCTTGATGTTTAAGATAACATCAGCTACTCCTAGATCCTTCATCTCAAAACAACGAGATAAGAAATCCTTAACCTCCTTGATTAAATCAAGTTTGGTTCCAAAGATCAATATGTCGTCGACATACAGACAAAGAATAACTCCTTCGCCCCCACTATGGCGATAGTATACACACTTGTCACCATCATTTACTACAAATCCGACAACAGTTAATGTTCTTTCGAACTTCTCATGCCACTCCTTAGGAGCTTGTTTAAGGCCATATAAAGACTTTAACAACTTGCACACCTTTCCTTCCTGACCAGGTACTACAAAACCATCTGGCTGATCCATGTAAATTTCCTCCTTCAACTCTCCATTGAGGAAAGCCGTCTTAACATCCATTTGATGAACGAGAAGATCATGTGAGGCAGCCAGTGATAGTAGCACCCGAATTGTGGTCAGTCTAGCCACGGGTGAGTAAGTATCAAAGAAGTCTTCACCTTCTTTCTGGGTATAACCCTTAGCCACAAGCCGTGCCTTGTACTTTTCAATCATACCATCAGGTCTAAGCTTCTTCTTGAACACCCACTTACATCCTACAGGTTTGCACCCATACGGATGGTCAGTGATCTCCCAGGTCCCGTTAGCTAAGATGGAATCCATCTCGCTACGAACAGCTTCCTTCCAGTAGTCAGCATCAGGGGATGCATAGGCTTCTAAAATAGTCCTGGGCGTGTCATCCACAAGGTACATAATGAAATCATCACCAAAGGACTTTGCAGTCTTCTGTCTCTTACTCCTTACAGGAGTTTCATTGTCACCCTCAACATGATTCTCAACGTGTTCCATCGCAATGGTGGGTTCAGGAATTATAGTGAGTTCCTCACTAGATGGAATAGGTATCTCCTGATTTGATGAACTTGACATATCCTTCATAGGAAATATGTCCTCAAAGAAAGTTGCATCATTAGACTCCATAATCGTACCAACATGCATGTCGGATACCTCAGATTTTATTATCAAAAATCTATAGCCAATGCTATGAAAAGCATAGCCCAGAAGAACACAATCCACGGTTTTTGGTCCAAGCTTGCGCTTCTTGGGAATTGGTATATTGACTTTCGCCAAACAACACCAAGAATGTAGGTAAGAGAGTTTCAACCTTTTCCTTTCCCATTCCTCAAATGGAGTCATGGTCTTATGCTTTGTGGGAACTCGGTTTAGGACATGACACGCGGTCATTAGCGCCTCCCCCCACCATTCCTTAGAAAGACCCGATGTGTCTAACATGGCGTTAACCAAATCAGTTAGAGTTTGGTTCTTTCTTTCGGCCACCCCATTAGACTGAGGTGAGTAGGGAGGCATCCTCTCAAGGATTATACCATGTTCCGCACAAAACAGATCAAATTCATTGGAAAAATACTCTCCACCACGATCGGACCTAAGCCGTTTAATTTTTCGATCAAGTTGGTTCTCTGCCTCAGCTTTATAGTTTTTAAAGAAAGTTAAAGCCTCATCTTTTGATTTCAGAAGATACACATAACAATATCTAGTGGAGTCATCAATCAACATCATGAAGTATCTCTTTCCACCTTTTGCCAATACGCCATTCATCTCACAGAGATCAGAATGTATAAGCTCTAGTGGCGCCAAGTCTCTTGCCTCTGCAGTCTTATGGGACTTGTGAGGTTGTTTAGCTTGCACACATACTTCGCACTTAGAGCCTTTGACAGTAGAGATTTTCGGAATTAAATTCATATTGGCTAGCCGCTTCATGCAACCAAAGTTAATATGACAAAGTCGTGCATGCCAAATATCTGACTCATTATTGTGGCAAACATTATTAATAACTTTACTGCAAATATCTGACAAAGATATGCGGAACAAGCCTCCGCACTCATAGCCTTTTCCAACAAATTGTCCACACTTGGAAATTACAATTTTATTGGACTCAAAAACCAACTTAAAACCATCTCGACATAAACGGGAACCGCTAACGAGGTTTTTGTTGATGGACGGCACATGATGAACGTTCTTCAGACGCACGGTCTTTTCCAAAGTAAACTTCAGATCGACCATACCAACACCTCGAACGATGGCATGTGACCCGTTCCCCATCAGCACGGGAGAAGTCCCTGTGGCCTGGTAAGAAGAAAACATGGAGGCGTCAGCACAAACATGTACATTGGCACCAGTGTCAATTAACCAATCAGGGGATTGAAATACTAAAAGGATGGTAGGAAAAATATCGTACCCTGATTCCTTCATATCAGTATCACCGATGACAACATTAACAGACTTGCCGCCCTTCTCATGTTCGCGCTCCTCAAAGCGGTTAGGACACTTCGGAGCCCAGTGATTAGGATCACCGCAGACATGGCAAAGTCCCTTCCCCTTCTTATGAGAATTCTTCTTGAAGTTGGTAGAATGTGATGGCTTGTTCTTTGTATCAAACTTGCCTTTCCCCTGAGCTTTGTTCTTGTTGTTTTTGAACTTATTGGGTTGGAAGTTCTTCTTCTATACCATGTGGGCACTAGAAGCTCCCTCGGCAACTCGAGCACGTGTGTCCTTTGCTCTCGCCTTCTCTTCAACATCAAGAGTACCAATGAGATCCGCCACTAGTAGAAAAGGGGGCATTGGTCCAGGCCGGGTCAGCCCATTAGTCCCGGTTCAATCCAGAACCGGGACCAATGGGGGCATTGGACCCGGTTCGTGAGCCCCGGGGGCCGGCCGGTCCACGTGGGCCATTGGTCCCGGTTCGTCTGGACCTTTTGGTCCCGGTTGGTTGGACGAACCAGGACCCATGGGCCTCGCTCCTGGCCCACCACCATTGGTCCCGGTTGGAGGCATGAACCGGGACCAAAGGCCGCCCATTAGACCCGGTTCCTACCACCAACCGGGACTAAAGGGCTGGTCCTTGTTGCGGCTAGAGTTTAGTCCCACCTCGCCAACCGAAGGGGGCTCACACCGGTTTATAAGCCCCTCCCTCTCTGCCTTGTTGAGCTCCTCTCAAAATGAAAATAGATGCCCTTATACAGGAAATTTGACCTAAATTCATACTGAATTTCTCTGAAGTTAGTAGAAATTTATTATGAATTTAGGTTGAATTTTCTCTATAAGCGCATCTATGCTCATTGTTTTAGTAAAGTTAATCACAACTATTTTTTCTTCTATCTATTTCTGAGTAGTTTTTAATATAGTTTTTTTTCTTTTCTGCTATATTTATTTTTTTCTATTTATTTCTGAGTTGTAATAAGTC
>NC_057795.1:640193702-640194303 GCF_018294505.1 Triticum aestivum
TAAAAATAAGCATCTATGCTCATTTTTTTTAGTAAAGTTAATCACAACTATTTTTTCTTCTATTTATTTCTGAGTAGTTTTTATTTAGTTTTTTTTGTCTTTTCTGCTATATTTATTTTTTTCTATTTATTTCTGTGTGGTAATAGGTCATTAAAAATAAAAAAGAGGCGCAATGCTAGTTAATTCACTTCAAGCCTTTCAGAATAGTGTAAACTGCACTGCACATAGCTCCATGCAGTCTACCCTATTCCTCAAGGCTTGGAGCGAACCAACGTGCAGCTGAGCATTGAGCCTCTTCTTCATCGTCTCTGCACTCAGGGCTTATAAACAGCTGCGAGTGCCTCTAGCTTGGCGAGGTGGGACTAAAAAAACAGCTGCAGAAAGAATCAACTAAAAAACGGCTGCAAAAAATAAATAAGTAATTAGACGGGTCCATTGGTACTGGTTGGTGCTACCAACCAGGACTAAAGGGGGCATTAGTCCCGGTTGGAGCCACCAACCGGGACCAAAGACTTTGCTATATAAAGAAAAGTTCAGAACCGCAACCCCACTTTGATCTCTCCTCGCCTCCTCGATCTCCCGATGTTGCGCGCCGTCACCT